>NW_026087127.1:0-7873 GCF_022539395.1 Myiozetetes cayanensis
GGTATATCAAAAAGGCAACTCCTATTCAGATAGAATTATTACCAGGAGCAAAACCAGTAGTCAGGAAACAATATCCATTGAGGTTAGCAGGCAGAAAAGGAATTGAACAAAGAAGTGAAAACTTTTTGAAGTTGGGACTTCTAATAGAGTGTGAATCAGACTTTAACACCCCAATTCTCCCAGTTAAGAAACCAAGTGAAACTTACAGACTAGTTCAGGATTTAAGGGGAGTAAATGAGATAACTAAAACCTTATACCCCATGGTAGCAAATATATATACACTATATATATACTATATATATATATATAGTATATATATATACTTCTATACATTATACACTTCTAACAAAGTTGAGAGATAATTTGATTGGATTCACAGTGTTAGATTTCAAAGATGCCTTTTTCTGTCTACCCCTAGCTCAGGAAAGTCAGAAGATTTTTACTTTTCAGTGGGAATCTGTCCATAGTGGGAGAAAGATGCAATTAAGTTGGACAGTCTTACCCCAGAAATTTAAAAATAGTCCCACTTTGTTCAGTGACCAGCCAGTCCAAGAGCTGGAGCAATGGCAGCAGCCACCGGCAGATGGTGTTCTTCTACAATATGGAGATGACTTGTTAATAGCGACCGGAACAGAAGAAGTGAGTGTGCAGTGGACAATCTCTCTTTTAAACTTCTTGGGTTTAAACGGTTCCCGAGTTTCCCGACACAAAGCACGACTGGTTCAAGAGAAAGTGGTGTACCTGGGGTGTGAAGTCTCTGATGGACAATGTTCCCTGGGAACAGCAAGAAAGGAAGCATCTACCAGACACCCAGCCCAGAAACAGTGGGAGATCTCCAAGCTTTTCTAGGAATGACAGGTTGGTGTAGTTTATGGCTCTATCAGTAGGGAGTACTTGTAAAGCCTTTCTAGGACCTGCTGAAAAGAACCCAAAAGAACATCATGTGGAGCCCTGAGACAGACGAGGCCTTCAAAGGCCTGAAGCAGGAGCTCAGGAGGGCTCCGGCGTTGGCTTTGCCTGATGGGACGAAGCCCCTTTGGTTGTTGTGCCATGAACGTCAAGGAATGGCTTTGGGGGTCTTGGGCCACCAAGCAGGACCATCCAGGAGGGCCGAGCTCGACTGCAAACAGTGGGATGGAGTCAGCAAGGGATGGCCCACCTGTCTGACAGCAGTGGCTGCAGCAGTCATGGACCACTGTGCCTGTGATGTCACTGAAGTCCCCAATGATGTCACCACTGTGCCTGTGATGTCACTGCTGTCCCTGTGATGTCAGAGATGTCCCTGTCATGTCACCAGAAACCTGTGATGTCACTGGTCTACAGTGATGTCACTGCTGTCCCCAGGGATGGTCCCTGTGTCCCCAGTGATTTTACAGCTGTCCCATGTGATGTCACCACTCTCTCCAGTGATGTCACTGTTCCCCAGTGATGTCACTGAAGTCCTGTGATGTCACCACTGACCCCAGCGGTGGCACCATGTCCCTGTGATGTCACCAGACCCCTGTGATGTCACCGCTGTCCCTTTGATGGCACCGCTATCCCCAGGGGTGGAACCCCTGTCCCTGTGATGTCACTGCTGTCCCCAGTGATGCCACCAGACCCCTGTGATGTCTCTGATCTCCAATGATGTCACCAAAGTCCCTGTGATATAACTGCTGCCCCTGTGATGTCACTGCTGTCTCTGTAATGTCACCTTTGTCATTGTGAAGTCACCAATATCCCTAGTGATGTCACCGATGCTCCTGTGATGTCAACCCTGGCGCCTGTGTTGTCACCCCCATCCCCTGTGATGTCACTGATAGCCCTGTGATGTAACAGCTGTCCCTTTGTTGTCAACAGTCCCATGTGATGTCACTGGTCCCAAATGATGTCACCAATGTATCTGTGATGGCACCAGTGTCACTGATGATGTCACTGGTGTTTCTGCAATGTCACCCCTGTCCTTGTGAAGTCACCGATGTCCCCAATGGTATCACCGATGTCCTTGGGAGATCATGGCTGCCCCTTTGTTTTCACCTGTCCCCTGTGATGTCACTGGTTCACAGTGTCACTGATGTCACTTGTAGCAGTTATTAATATAATAAATAATAAGTCCCATGGGGACCATAGCGACACCAACGTGGTGTGTAACAAGAGAGAGAGTTTATTCAAGGAGTCCCAGCTTATATAGCAGTTTCAAATGCTGACACGTCACACAGGTAACTTAAGCCAATCCCATACAAGCATTCAACAGAGCATGTATGACAGAGTACTTAGAACTATAACTCCCAGGATGCTTTGCAGCACCTGGTGTCACCAGACCCCACAATTCCCCCATTTTTATTAATAACAAGATACAAAACAGTTTAAATTCAAAAAACAGTGCAATTCTTAACAAAACGTTTTTCACTTGACGTAGTAAACTTATTTCTTGATTAAACCTTATTTACCTAAGGGTTTTTTGCAATTGGGTAGAACAAAAACAATCTGAGGGTTTACATATAACTGGGGAAAACTTACTTTATTAAAACACAAGGAAAAGTTTAAAGGAGGAACATCATGTTTTGAGTTGCTTTTTATTAAGGTGATGTATTAGAGGTAGTGTTTGCTGTGTGTGTTCGTTTCAGATATTTTGTATAAGGTGTAAATGGTTCACATAGATTCATACATTCACACAATCTCTCTTTCACTCATTCGGGTGGCCACCCCAATCATTTTTCATTCATGCATACATGTAATTTTTGTTTTCATATTCTAGTTATACGACTTAAACTTTTATGTAGTGTTTGGTCAGAATGAAAATTGTTTGACTCAGGATTTACTTACTTAATTACATGTATATTCTGTCTACTCCCCTTCTTTTGTTGTGAATATGGAAAGCTAATGAATTTAAAGGTATAACAGTAGTAAGTAGTGTGTATATTTCTGAGTGTGTACTTAGAGAAATGAATAGGTAGGTTACTATTACAATCTGTTAATTAATAACAATAGAAATTCTTAAAGATGTTAATTACTATTTAAACGAGATAGTTATAAACTTCAATATTCAGTAAATGTGACTATTAGTAATTTAAATAAAGTTACAGGGAAATTAGAAACTTAAAAATGTATTAATAAGGTAATGTTGAATTTTTCTCTATTATTAGTGTAACTAGAAAATTAAAGATAGTTAACTAAATTATTTTAGACAAAAACATTTGTAATAATTTCTAAAGGCTTATATGTAAAACATGTAAACAGTCAGTAATATAGTGTCTGTATAGTTTTGGTCCCGGCCCGGGTCCTTGCCCGGGCCGCCGCCGCCTCTCTCACGGGAGCGGAGAGGCGGCGTTGTCACTGTTGAGGATCCCGGAGGAGCCGGAGTTGCTGTGGCCATGGCCCGGCCAGCTTACGGTGGGGGCCATGTCGATGCTCATCGCCGCCGGGCCTCAGCTCGGCTCGGTCTGGCGCCGCGTTGTGCCGCATGTGCGGCTGTCCCGGGCCGCGCTGCTGCGGCCGCGTGGTCCGCTTCAGGGGAGCGGCGGCACGGGCGGCTGCCTCGTGTAGTGGGACGCGACCGTCAGTTCCAGGCACGGCACGGCCGCCGGCACGGGCTGTTTGCGCTGCAGGTGCAGGCGGGCGGCGAAGGCCTCAAAGTTTTGCGCCGCCGACACGTGCTCGCCGAAGCCGCCGCGCCCCCTTCGGCACCCCGCGCCGCCCCAGCTGCATTTACAAACTTGCACCACAGTCCCGGCGCAAGCCTGCTCGGCCGCCCGGGATGGCCGCGGGGCCGCCCCGCGGCTTCTCTTCAGGCACGGCGGCCGCCCCCCCGGCCCGGGGTTCCCACGCGGAGCTCCGCCGGGAGCTCCACGCGGGTCAGGGCGCGGCGGGAGTCGCTGCTAGCTGCGGCGGGGCTTCCGCGCTCGGGTCATCGCCTCCCGTTCTGCCGCACCTCGGCCGGCCCTTGGCCCGCTTGCGGGCTCCGGGCAGAGGCACCCCGCGGCGGCGCCGCTCCAGCCGCCCGGATCCCTCCACGCTGTGTGCCGGGCCCGCCGCTCCGGTGGTGCCGCCGCCGCTGCCATCTGGGTTTGCGCAGGAACCGCCGCAGCCTGGTCGACACCAGCCGGCACCGCGAGATGAAGTCGCCGTCGCTGCCGAGCCCCGTCCCGGAGCCGCCCGGCCCGGGGGGGCCGGAGCCGCCGCCCGCCGCCAGCAGTCCTGCGGAGCCGTGCGCAGCTCTGTCCCCGGCCTGACTCGCTGCGGCTGCCGGGCGCCTCGACAGCCCCGCGCTCTGTGCCCGCCGCCGGCCTCGCCGCTCGCAACATCGAGCGGTTATTACGTATCTTTTTTAAACATCGCGCTGCTGTTGCTGGTAGGCACAGCAGCTGTTGTTTAGTTACCGGCTCCCAGCACGGGCCATGTTCCATGCCTGCCTCCAGCAGAGGCAGTCCGCAACATGGCCACGAGACAGGAAGAGAAGGTACTACCTCCTGCTCCCGGCATGGGCAATATGGTGCCGCCCATGCTCCGGCGTGGTCTCCGCGTGTCTGCAAGTTTGTCATGGCTTGGGGATTCAAAGTTTGTTCCCTTTTACCAGTCATACAATCCACGACACGCGCCTTTTTCCCGGAATTCACGCATCCGCGAAAATTCAGTACAAAAAGGTATATTCTAAGGCTTTTCTTCCGTGTTCTCGGACCCCCTCCCCCTTTCAACACAGCAGTACCACGTGGAGTTCCATGCTTTACAATGTTTGGGGGAGGGGAAGATTTAAAGTTTCTCTCTGTGGACAAGTTCTCTTGCGAGGGTTTTAAAGTGTTCACCTTTTTTACTTTTGTTTTCTCTCTGCTTCTTCACCCCTCTTTCCAAGCAATCTCACTAAGAATTGTAAATATCGGCAGTCTTAAAACAGTTATTTTCATCAATTTTAAAAGTTCAGCTATTTTATGTTTGTTAACTTGTCTCCAAAGTCTTTTCAATATTAAGTTTAAGGTTTTTGCAATATTCTGCGGTTCACGTGAATTAAAAGTTTTCATTTTTTCTCTTTTTCTTTTTTCTCCCGCCCTCTCACCTGGGACGTAGATTTTTCTTCTCGAGAGCGTCCTCTCAAAACGTAGGCAATTTCCTACCGAATTCAGGCCTTTTTCGAGCTCAATCGCGGTTTCTCCCGCCTTCGCCCATCAGAGTTTCCTTTCCTCTGGTACCTGGCGTTTCTTTCTTTTTCACGGCGGACGTCCCTCAGCGTTAAATATAGGCTGGTACCTGACGTCTGGTCCGTATTTCTTCCTGATTCAGGATAAGGCTTAGGTCCCTGTTCGGGCGCCATATGTAGCAGTTATTAATATAATAAATAATAAGTCCCATGGGGACCATAGCGACACCAACGTGGTGTGTAACAAGAAGAGAGTTTATTCAAGGAGTCCCAGCTTATATAGCAGTTTCAAATGCTGCCACGTCACACAGGTAACTTAAGCCAATCCCATACAAGCATTCAACAGAGCATGTGTGACAGAGTACTTAGAACTACAACTCCCAGGATGCTTTGCAGCACCTGGTGTAACCAGACCCCACAATTCCCCCATTTTTATTAACATGATACAAAACAGTGTAAATTCAAAAAACAGTGTAATTCTTAACAAAACGTTTTTCACTTGACGTAGTAAACTTATTTTTTGCTTAAACCTTATATACTTAAGAGTTCTATGTAATAATAAAATTTTATTAATTAAAAACCTTATTTACCTAAGGGTCTTCTGCAATTGGGTAGAACAAAAACATTTATTATCTGAGGGTCTACACACAACTAGGGAAAACTTACTTTATTAAAACACAAGGAAAAGTTTAAAGGAGGAACATTATGTTCTGAGTTCTTTTTCAATGAGATTTGGTAGAGGTAGTGTATGTTGTGTTTGTTTCATATATAAGGTGCAGTATGGTTTACATACATTCATACATTCACACAATCTCTCACTCACTCATTCGGGTGGCCCCTTTTTTTTTTTTTTTTTTTCTTTGCTGTGTAACAAGAGAGAGAGTTTATTCAAGGAGTCCCGGCTTATATAGCAGTTTCAAATGCTGACACGTCACACAGGTAACTTAAGCCAATCCCATACAAGCATTCAACAGAGCATGTGTGACAGAGTACTTAGAACTACAACTCCCAGGATGCTTTGCAGCACCTGGTGTAACCAGACCCCACAGTCACTGATGTCACTGCTGTCCCTGTAATGTCACCATTGCCCCCTGTGATGTCACCAATGTCCCCAATGATATCACTGGTGTCTGTGTTGTCACTTCCACCCCGTGTGTTGTCACCAATATCCCTGTGACATCTCGGCTTTCCCATTGCTGTAAGCAGTCCCCTGTGACATCACTGACATCACATTGGTCTCCAATGATGTCAGTGCTGTCCCGGGGATATCACCATTGTCCCCAGCAATGCCAACATGTCCCTGTGATGTGACCAATGTCCCTGTGATGTCTCCAGACCCTTTGATGTCACCGATGTCCCTGTGACATCACTGCTGTACCTCTGTTGTGTCTCTGATGTCACTGGATCCCAGTGATGTCCCTGCTGTCTCAGTGATGTCACCACTGTCCCCTGTGATGTCACCAATGTCCCCAGTGATGTCACTGATGGCTCTATGATAACACCCCTGTACTAGTAAAGCCACCGATGTCCACTGTGATTTCAGCGGTCTCTCTGACATCGCGGCTGTCATTTGTTGTCACCAGTCTCCTGTGATATCACTGGTCCCCAGTGATGTCACCAATATATCTGTGATGGTACCACTGTCCCTGTGATGTCACCCATGTCTCCGTTGATGTCACCGGTGTCTCTGTGATGTCATCACTGTCCCCTGTGATGTCAACAATATCCCCAATTATGTCACTGGTGTCACTGTGATGTCACCACTGTCCCCAGTGGTGGCACCATGTCCCTGTGAGGTCATCAATGTCCCTGTGATGTCACGAGACACTTTTGATTTCACCGCCACTGTCCCCTTTGATGTCACCCATTTTTATGATGATGTCACTGATGTCTCTGTGATGTCACCCCTGGCCTTGTGAAGTCATCAATGTCCCCTGTGATGTCACAGATGTCCCCAATGATGTCCTGCTTTCCCTGTGATGTCAGCACTGTGCCAAGTCGTGGCACCATGTCCCTGTCATGTCACCGATGTCAGCGATGTCCCTGTGACATCACAGCTGTCCCTTTGTTGTCAACAGTCCCCTCTGATGTCAACGGTCCCCAATGATGCCACCGATGTCCCTGTGATGTCACCGCTAACCTCTGTGATGCCACCTGTGTCACCGATAATGTCACTGGTGTCTCTGTGATGTCACACATGTCTTTTTGATGTCACCATTGTCACCTGTCACATCACAGATGTCCCTGTGACATCACACCTGTCACTTTGTGGTCGGCAATCCCCTCTGACATCACTGGTCTCCAATGATATCACTTCTTTCTCTATGATGTCACCACTCTCCCCTGCAGTGCCACAATCTCCCTGTGGTGTCACCGATGTCCCTGTGATGTTACCAGACCCCTGTGATGTCATAGATGGTTTTGTGCCATCACGACTGTCCCTTTGTTCTCAGCACTCCCCTGGGATGTCACTGATCCCCAGTGATGTCTCTGACTTTCCTGTGATGTCACCCCTGTCCCGTCTGATGTCACCAATGTCCCTGACATTGTCACTGGTGTCACTGTGTTGTCACCCCTCTCCTTGTGAAGTCACTGAAGTCCCCTGCGATGTCACCAATGTCCCTGTAATGTCACAGTTGTCCCTTTGTTGTCAGCAGTCCCCTGTGACATCACTGGTCTGCAATGATGTCACTTCTGTCTCTATGATGTCACCACTGTCCCTAGTGGTGGCACTATGTCCCCATGATGTCACCGACGTCCTGT
>NW_026087128.1:0-7864 GCF_022539395.1 Myiozetetes cayanensis
GGATGTGCCCAGAGGAGGGCGTGACCCCAGGTGGCTGTGACGCCAGGAGTGGGTGACCCTCCCACCCCTCTGTCACCTCCCCCCGTCCCCGCAGGCCGCGTGCGGCTGGAGGAGGGGGCTTCCCTCCGCCTGGACGCGCTGCGGGCCGAGGACCAGGGCTGGTACGAGTGCCGGGTGCTCTTCCTCGACCGCCACAGCAGCGACGCCGACTTCCAGAACGGCACCTGGATCCACCTCACCGTCACCGGTGCCTCCCCCGCGTCCCACCCATCCCGCCCTTCCCGGCGCTGGGAATGGGGGGGGGAACGGCGAGGGTGAGGGTCTCGTCTTGCCTTTCCAGCGCCCCCCACGTTCGTGGAGACCCCCGCGGCCGTGGTGGAGGTGCGGGATGGGGACCCCCTGAGCCTCACCTGCCGAGCCGGGGGGAACCCCCAGCCCGTGGTCACCTGGAGGAGGAGCGACCTGATCGTGCAGAGCGGGGATGAGGTGAAGGTGAGGGGGGAGAAACCCCCCCCGGGGCATTCCCTCCCCATTTAGGGGGGGTCTCCCACTTGGTTCGGGGTCTCCCCCCGGTGGTTTTTGCCCCCGTGGTGGTGGTGGTGGCGCCTGAGCTGGAAGGGACCCATGGGAGAGTCCAAATTCAACCCCTGGCTGGGGCTGGGACAGCCCAAAATCCACCCCATAACAACCCCTGCTGTCCTTCAGGGTGTGGAGCAAACACTCCTGGAGGGGAAGGGAAGGGAAGGGAAGGGAAGGGAAGGGAAGGGAAGGTTTGGGAAGGAAGGAAGGAAGGGAAGGTTTGGGAAGGGAAGGGAGAAGGGTTTGGGAAGGGAAGGGAAGGGAAGGAAGGAAGGGAAGGTTTGGGAAGGAAGGGAAGGGAAGGGAAGGGAAGGGAAGGAAGGGGAAGGGAAGGGAAGGAAAGGTTTGGGAAGGAAGGGAAGGAAAGGTTTAGGAAGGTTTAGGAAGGAAGGTTTGGGAAAGGAAGGTTTGGGAAGGGAAGGTTTGGGAAGGGAAGGGAAGGTTTGGGAAGGGAAGGTTGGGAAGGTTTAGGAAAGGTTTGGGAAGGTTTGGGAAGGAAGGGAAGGGAAGGGAAGGAAGGTTTGGGAAGGGAAGGGAAGGAAGGGAAGGAAGGAAGGGAAGGGAAGAGGGAAGGAAGGGATAGGAAGGGAAGGGAAGGTTTAGGGAAGGGAAGGTTTGGGAAGGAAGGTTTGGGAAGGTTTGGGAAGGTTTGGGAAGGAAGGTTTGGGAAGGTTTGGGAAGGTTTGGGAAGGTTTGGGAAGGTTTGGGAAGGGAAGGGGAAGGATTGGGAAGGTTTAGGGAAGGGAAGGGAAGGAAGGAAGGAAGGGAAGGGAAGGGAAGGGAAGGGAAGGTTTGGGAAAGGTTTGGGAAGGGAAGGTTTGGGAAGGGAAGGTAAGGGAAGGAAGGGAAGGTTGGGAAGGGAAGGTTTGGGAAGGGAAGGTTTAGGGAAGGTTTGAAGGGAAGGTTTGGGAAGGAAGGGAAGGGAAGGAAGGGAAGGAAGGAAGGTTTGGGAAGGAAGGAAGGGAAGGGAAGGGAAGGGAAGGAAGGAAGGGAAGGGAAGAGGAAGAAGGAAGGGAAGGAAGGAAGGGAAGGTTTGGGGAGGAAAGGTTTAGGAAAGGTTTGGGAAGGTTTGGGAAGGGAAGGAGGAAGGAAGGTTTGGGAAGGTTTGGGAAGGTTTGGGAAAGTTTGGGAAAGGTTTGGGAAGGAAGGAAGGAAGGGAAGGAAGGGAAGGAAGGAAGGGAAGGGAAGGGAAGGGAAGGGAAGGGAAGGTTTGGGAAGGGAAGGTTTGGGAAGGGAAGGGGAGAGGAGGGAAGGGAAGGTTTGGGGAGGGACAAACCCCGACCCAGATCTCGAGGGGGGTGAGGGACGGTGGGTGGGGATTTTTGAACCATCCCAGGCGGTGCCAGGGCTGGGATTTGGGGTGGTCCCCGGGGGTCCGTGGCACCTCCCCTCCCTCCTGGCCCTGCAGGTGGCCAATGGCACGCTGAGCATCGCGGCCGTGGGACGTGGCAGTGCCGGCACCTACACCTGCCACGCCACCAGCACCGAGGGCACCGCCACGCACAGCACCCGCCTGCTCGTGCTGGGTGAGCACAGGGGGGGACCAGGGTTCATTGCTGTCCCCTCACTGTCCCCTCAGTGTCCCCTCAGGGTCCCAGGGTTCATTCCTGTCCCCTCAGTGTCCCCTCAGTGTCCCCTCAGTGTCCCCTCACTGTCCCCTCAGTGTCCCAGGGTTCATTCCTGTCCCCTCAGTGTCCCCTCAGGGTCCCAGGGTTCATTCCTGTCCCCTCAGTGTCCCCTCAGTGTCCCCTCAGGGTCCCAGGGTTCATTCCTGTCCCCTCAGTGTCCCTTCAGTGTCCCCATTGCCCCCCAGGTCCCCAGTGCATCAGTGGTGCCCCTCAGTGTCCCCTCAGTGTCCCAGGACATTCCTGTCCCCTCAGTGTCCCCTCAGTGTTCCAGGGTTCATTCCTGTCCCCTCAGTGTCCCCTCAGTGTCCCCTCAGTGTCCCCTCAGTGTCACTGTCCCCAGGCCTCCAGTGATCGTGTGTGCCCTCAGAACGTGACACTGAACGTGTCCCAGGACATTCCTGTCCCCTCAGTGTCCCCCGGTGATCGTGGTGCCCCCCCAGAACGTGACACTCAACGTGTCCCAGGACATTCCTGTCCCCTCAGTGTCCCCTCAGTGTCCCCTCAGTGTCCCCTCAGTGTCCCACCCTGTCCCCCAGGCCCCCCGGTGATCGTGGTGCCCCCCAGAACGTGACACTGAACATGTCCCAGGACATTCCTGTCCCCTCAGTGTCCCCTCAGTGTCCCCTCAGTGTCCCAGGACATTCCTGTCCCCTCACTGTCCCCTCAGTGTCCCCTCAGTGTCCCCATTGCCCCCCAGGCCCCCCGGTGATCGTGGTGCCCCCCCAGAACGTGACCCTGAACGTGTCCCAGGTCATTCCTGTCCCCTCAGTGTCCCTGTCCCCCCAGGCCCCCCGGTGATCGTGGTGCCCCCCCAGAACGTGACCCTCAACGTGTCCCAGGACATTCCTGTCCCCTCAGTGTCCCCATGCCCCCAGGCCCCCGGTGATCGTGGTGCCCCTCAGAACGTGACAGTGAGCGTGTCCCAGGACATTCCTGTCCCCTCAGTGTCCCCTCAGTGTCCCCTCAGTGTCCCCTCAGTGTCCCCTCAGTGTCCCAGGACATTCCTGTCCCCTCAGTGTCCCCTCAGTGTCCCCTCAGTGTCCCTGTCCCCCCCAGGCCCCCCGGTGATCGTGGTGCCCCCCCAGAACGTGACAGTGAACGTGTCCCAGGACATTCCTGTCCCCTCAGTGTCCCCTCACTGTCCCCATTGCCCCCCAGGCCCCCCAGTGATTGTGGTGCCCCCCCAGAACGTGACCCTCAACGTGTCCCAGGACATTCCTGTCCCCTCAGTGTCCCCTGGTCCCCCAGGCCCCCGGTGATCGTGGTGCCCCCCCAGAATGTGACACTGAACATGTCCCAGGACATTCCTGTCCCCTCAGTGTCCCCATTGTCACTGTGTCCCCCAGGCCCCTGGTGATCGTGGTGCCCCCCCAGAACGTGACACTCAACGTGTCCCAGGACATTCCTGTCCCCTCAGTGTCCCCTCAGTGTCACTGTCCCCCCCAGGACCCCCAGTGATCGTGGTGCCCCCCCAGAACGTGACCCTCAACGTGTCCCAGGACGCTTTCCTGGCCTGCCAGGCCGAGGCCTACCCGGCCAACCTGACCTACTCCTGGTTCCAGGGCGGCACCAACGTCTTCCACCTCAGGTGGGGGGACACTGGGGGGGCTGGGGGACCCCCAGGGTGGGCTCTGAGTGATGGGGGGATGGGAGGGACCCAATGGGAGGATGGGGACCCCAGGGTGGGGTCTGAGTGATGGGGGATGGGGACTTCCAGGTGGGCTCTGAGTGATGGGGGACACCAGGGTGGGCTCTGAGTGATGGGGGATGGGGAGGGGGGACAATGGGGGGCTGGGGACCCCAGGGTGGGCTCTGAGTGATGGGGACCCCAGGGTGGGGTCTGGAGTGCTGGAGGATGGGGGACTCTCCAGGTGTGGGGTCTGAGTGATGGGGCTGGGGGACCCTAGGGTGGGGTCTGAGTGATGGGGGCTGGGGGACCCCAGGGTGGGCTCTGAGTGCTGGGGAGGATGGGATGGGGACAATGGGGATGGAGACCCTAGGTGGGGTCTGAGTGATGGGGGACCCCAGGGTGGGCTCTGGAGTGATGGGGGATGGGGGGGACACTGGGAGGCTGGGGACCCCAGGTGGGCTCTGAGTGATGGGGGACCCCAGAGTGGGGTCTGGGTGATGTGGGACTCCAGGGTGGGTCTGGGTGCTGGGTGGGATGGGGAGGGGGGAGAAAAGGGGGACTGGGGACCCCAGGGTGGGGTCTGAGTGCTGGTGGGATGGGAGGGGGGAGAAAAAGGGGACTGGGGACCCCAGAGTGGGGTCTGAGTGCTGGGGGATGGGGAGCCCCAGGGTGGGGTCTGAGTGCTGGGGACCCCAGGGTGGGGTCTGAGTGCTGGGGGATGGGGAGCCTCAGGGTGGGGTCTGAGTGCTGGGGATGGGGGACCCCCCCAGAGTGGGGTCTGAGTGCTGGGGAGGGATCCCCAGGGGGTCCCTGGGCAGGTTGGGGGTCTGGGGTATGATGAGATGAGCACTGGGGGGGTCCCTGGGCAGGTTGGGGTGATTTTAGGGGTCTGTAGGGTGATGGGGTGAGCACTGGGGGGGTCCCTGGGCAGGTTGGGGGTCCCTGGTCAGGTTTGGGGGTCCCTGGGCAGGTTTGAGTGTGTTGGGGTATCTGGGATATGATGAGATGAGCACTTTGGGGTCCCTGGGCAGGTTTGGGGGTCCCTGGGTAGGTTTGGGGGGTCCCTGGGCAGGTTGGGGGTCCCTGGGCTGGTTTGGGGGTCCCTGGGCAGGTTGGGGGTCTGGGGTGTGATGGGGTGAGCACTGGGGGTCCCTGGGCAGGTTGGGGGTCCCTGGGCAGGTTTGGGGTCTGGGGTATGATGGGTGAGCACTGGGGGTCCCTGGGCAGGTTGGAGGTCCCTGGGTAGGTTTGGGGTCCCTGGGCAGGTTGGGGGTCCCTGGGCAGGTTTGGGGGTCCCTGGGCAGGTTTGGGGGTCCCTGGGCAGGTTGGGGTTCCCTGGGCAGGTTGGGGGTCCCTGGGCAGCTTAGGGGTCCCTGGGCAGGTTTGGGGGGTCCCTGGGCAGGTTGGGGGTCCCTGGGTAGGTTTGGGGGTCCCTGGGCAGATTGGGGGTCCCTGGGTAGGTTTGGGGGTCCCTGGGCAGGTTTGGGGGTCCCTGGTCAGGTTGGGTGTGTTGGGGGGTCTGGGATATGATGAGGTGAGCACTGAGGGGTCCCTGGGTAGGTTTGGGGTCCCTGGGCAGGTTTGGGGGTCCCTGGGCAGGTTGGGAGGTCCGGGGTATGATGGGGTGAGCACTGGGGGGAGTCCCTGGGCAGGTTGAGGGGTCTGTGGTCAGATTGGGGGTCTGGGGTATGATGAGGTGAGCACTGGGGGTCCCTGGGCAGGTTTGGGGGTCCCTGGGCAGATTGGGGGTCCCTGGGTAGGTTTGGGGGTCCCTGGGCAGGTTTGGGGGTCCGGGGTATGATGGGGTGAGCACTGGGGGGTCCCTGGGCGGGTTTGGGGGTCCCTGGGCAGGTTGGGGATCTGGGGTATGATGGGATGTGTTGGGGGGTGTGCTGGGGTATCTGGGGTATGATGAGGTGAGCACTGGGGGGGTCCCTGGGCAGGTTTGGGGGTCCCTGGGCAGGTTTGGGGTCCCTGGGCAGGTTTGGGGGTCCCTGGGCAGGTTGGGGGTCTGGGGTATGATGGGGTGAGCACTGGAGGGGTCCCTGGGGAGGTTGGGTGTGTTGGGGGGTCTGGGGTATGATGGGGTGAGCACTGGGCAGGTTTGGGGTCCCTGGTCAGGTTAGGTGTGTTGGGGGGTCTGAACTATGATCAGATGATCACTTGGGGGGTGGGGGTCCCTCCCCAAATTGTGGGGGTTCTCTTTCCCCCTCCTCCACCTGGTTATCTCTTTGGGGTGAGTTCTGTATCCCCCTCCCCCCCACACAACCAGGGGGCTCCCCCCATGACCCTAGACCTGCAGATCCCAATCCCACCACGATCTCCCCTTTTCCCCACCCCTCCCCTCCTCTGTGCATCCCTCGACTCCTCCCCCGTGCCCCCCAGCCGGCTGCGAGCCCGGGTGCGAGTGCTGGTGGATGGGACCCTGCTGATGAGGAGGATCCTCCCTGAGGACTCGGGGAGATTCACCTGCACCCCCAGCAACGGCCTCGGGCAGCCCCCCTCGGCCTCCGCCTTCCTCACCGTGCTCCGTGAGACCCCCGGGCTGGGGGAGGGACGGGGGGGGGAAATGGGAGGGGAAAAGGGGGAAATGGGGGTGAAAAGGTTCAAAATGTGATGGAAAAGGTACCAAATGGGACCAAAAAGGGAGGAAATGTGGTGGAGAAGGCACCAAGTGTGACCCAAAAGGTCCAAAATGTGGTGGAAAAGGCACCAAATGGGACCCAAAAGGGATGAAATTGAGGAGAAAAGCACCAAATGTGACCCAAAAGGTCCAAAATGTGACGAGAAAGGCACCAAATGTGACCCAAAAGGGACGAAATGTGGTGGAAAAGGCAGCAAATGGGACTGAAAAGGGAGGAAATGTGGTGGGAAAGGCAGCAAATGTGACTGAAAAACCACCAAATGGGACCTAAAAGGCCCAAAATGTGGTGGAAAAGGCATCAATTGGGACCAAAAAGGGAGGAAATGTGAGGAGAAAGGCACGAAATCTGACCCAAAAGATTCAAAATGTGATGAAAAAGGCAGCAAATGTGACTGAAAAGCCCCCAAATGGGATCCAAAAGGTCTAAATGTGAGGAGAAAGGCACCAAATGGGGCCCAAAAAGGAGGAAATGTGGTGGGAAAGGCAGCAAATGGGGCCAAAAAGGGAGGAAATGTGGGGGGGAAAGGGAGGAAATGGGGGTGAAATGGGAGGAAATGGGGGGGGAAGGGAGAAATGGGAGTGAAAAAGGGGGGAAATGGGAAAGGGAGAATGGGGATGAAAGGAGGCCTCCGCCTTCCTCACCGTGCTCACGTGAGACCCCGGGATGGGGAGGAGGACGGGGGAAATGGGAGGAAATGGGACCCAAAAGATTCAAAATGTGATGGAAAAGGCACCAAATGGGGCCAAAAAGGGAGGAAATGGGGTGGGAAAGGCAGCAAATGGGGCTGAAAAGGGAGGAAATGTGAGGAGAAAGGCACTAAATGTGATGAAATAGCCCCCAAATGGGACCTAAAAGGTCCAAAATGTGGTGGGAAAGGCAGCAAATGGGGCTGAAAAAAGGGAGGAAATGTGGGGGGAAAGGCAGCAAATGGGACCAAAATGGGATGAAATGTGGGGGGAAAGGGAGGAAATGGGGCTGAAAAAAGGGAGGAAATTTGGGGGGAAAGGGAGGAAATGGGGATGGAAAGGGAGGAAATGGGGGTGATAAAAGGGAGGAAATGTGGGGGGAAAGGCAGGAAATGGGGGGAAAAAGGGAGGAAATGGGGGGAAAAAAGGGAGGAAATGGGAATGAAAAGGGAGGAAATGGGGGTGAAAAAAGGGAGGAAATGTGGGTGGAAAGGGAGGAAATGGGGATGAAAAGTGAGGCCTCCGCCTTCCTCACCGTGCTCCGTGAGACCCCCGGGCCGGGGGAGGAGGGGGGAAATGGGAGGGGAAAAGGAGGAAATGGGGGTGATAAAAGGAGGAAATGTGGGGGGAAAGGCAGCAAGTCTGACCGAAAAAGGGATGAAATGTGAGGAGAAAGGCACCAAATGGGACCCAAAG
>NW_026087129.1:0-2500 GCF_022539395.1 Myiozetetes cayanensis
GCTGCGGTGAGCCTCGAAGCCTGGGGCGCGGGCCCGGGTGGAGCCGCCGCAGGTGCAGATCTTGGTGGTAGTAGCAAATATTCAAGCGAGAGCTTTGAAGGCCGAAGTGGAGCAGGGTTCCATGTGAACAGCAGTTGAACATGGGTCAGTCGGTCCTAAGCGATAGGCGAGCGCCGTTCCGAAAGGGCGGGCGATGGCCTCCGTTGCCCTCGGCCGATCGAAAGGAGTCGGGTTCAGATCCCGAATCCGGAGTGGCGGAGACGGGCGCCGCGAGGCGCCCAGTGCGGTGACGCAACCGATCCCGGAGAAGCCGGCGGGAGCCCCGGGAGAGTTCTCTTTTCTTTGTGAAGGGCCGGGCGCCCTGGAATGGGTTCGCCCGAGAGAGGGCCCGCGCCTTGGAAGCGTCGCGGTTCCGGCGGCGTCCGGTGAGCTCTCGCTGGCCCGTGAAAATCCGGGGAGAGGGTGTAAGTCTCGCGCCGGGCCGTACCCATATCCGCAGCAGGTCTCCAAGGTGAACAGCCTCTGGCATGTTGGAACAATGTAGGTAAGGGAAGTCGGCAAGCCGGATCCGTAACTCGGGATAAGGATTGGCTCTAAGGGCTGGGTCGGTCGGGCTGGGGCGCGAGCGAGGCTGGGCGCGCGCGCGGCTGGACGAGGCGCCGCGCGTGTGTGCGGCGCCCGCGCGCCCGCCCGGGCGCGCGGGCCCGCTGGCGCGCGGCGGCGACTCTGGACGCGCGCCGGGCCCTTCCCGTGGATCGCCCAGCTGCGGCGGGCGCCGCCCGCCCCTCCGCCCGCCCTCCGCCTTGCCGTGGCCGGCGCCCCAGCGGCGGCCGCCGCGGGCCGCCGTCTGGCCGCGCGCCGCGGAGTCGCCTGCGGCGCGCGGTCCCGGCGGCGCGCCCGCGCGGCCGCGGCCGGCGCGGGCCGAGCGGTTCGCGCGGGGGAGGGTCCCCGGGGGGGGTCCCCGGGCCGGCGCCCCGCCTCGGCCGGCGCCTAGCAGCCGGCTTAGAACTGGTGCGGACCAGGGGAATCCGACTGTTTAATTAAAACAAAGCATCGCGAAGGCCCGCGGCGGGTGTTGACGCGATGTGATTTCTGCCCAGTGCTCTGAATGTCAAAGTGAAGAAATTCAATGAAGCGCGGGTAAACGGCGGGAGTAACTATGACTCTCTTAAGATGAGAGCATAGTTACAAACTGGGCATAGCTGCAGAGGTCGCACCTCCTCGTGGTCCCGCTGGATACCCCTTGTGGGTAACCGAGCCGACCTTCTGCCCCAGTTCGGAGAAGTGGTTAGAGCCTCTCTCTCCCTATCGCTCGGCCTCGCCAACCGGCGATAGTACAGCGCTTGGTGAAACAAACTTATGGTAACAGTTGTCTCTGGACCTGTTACCCGGAGCCTTGCCCGCTGGCTTTAGTTGGGCACAGCTCAACAGATATCTGAGGGTGCTCTGTCGGGTTCTACAACCCTCACTTTGATTTACTCTTTTTACCGAATTTGTCAAAATGGTTAGGTCCATGAAATTGCTGCACATATCGGCAGCTACACAGACCAGTCCTTATGACTGGGTGGAAACCCCCGCCAAGAAATTAGCCTACTTGGCAGGGGAGGATTTGGAACTGCAGGATTTAGAGTTTTTTAATTCAAGTATGTTTAATGAATTGGGGGGGTACCATCCTCCTATCCGGTGGGAAGGTTTGGAGAAATATCCTGAGGTGTATGAAGTTCCTTTTTCAGATCCTGACTCAGGAGAGATCACCCGTGAACCCCCGGAGGAACCCCAGCAGGACATCAGGGAAGAGAGCCACCCCTCGTTAACACCTGCTTCGCCTATCCAGAGGGAAATTCCTGACCAGTCACCTGAGAAAACACCCGTGGTGAAGGTCCCTGACACCAACCCACCGTGTCCTGTTTGCAACGACCGGATAGCTGGAGTACCGGGGCTGGTAGACCATCTTAAGAGGGTTCACGGGAAAAGAAAAGTAAAGTTTCAATGTGCAAAATGTGGAAAGGAAAATGTAAAATGTCATAGTATTGCTTGTCACTTCCCTCACTGTACAGGACCTGCAGAAACTGCTGCGGCTGGGGGATGGACCTGTGAGGTATGCGGGAGGAGTTTCAGATCTAAAATTGGCCTGGGACAACACAAAAGATTGGCACACCCTGCCGAAAGGAACAAAGAAAGGATTGCTGCCTCCCACCCAAAAACTGCATCTCAGCGAGGAGCCCACCGCCGGTGCTGGACTAAAGAAGAGGAGCTGCTGATAAGGCTGATGGATCAGTACAAAGGTAAAAAGAACATAAATAAACTGATTGCTGAACACATTCCTTCCAAAACCACAAAGCAGATTAGTGATAAGAGGCGGTTGCTAGAGCCTGGGAAAAAACTCGGTGGGAAAGAACTGGACTTAAATTCCCAGGGAGAGGATAATGGGGAACAGCTGGCTGGCGATGACTCATCGGGGCCGGGGCTCCTGAGGGCTCATTATCTCGGAACTGTCAGG
>NW_026087130.1:0-7608 GCF_022539395.1 Myiozetetes cayanensis
AGACTTTTCAACCTTCGTATTCATACTATTCTACTGCCCCTCCTTTCTTTTCTTGGATTTTCTTTCCAAACCTAAATCCCAGCCAAGAGTAATTTTTAACCCTGGCTGGACCCAGAAAGGCCCATGCCATTGGAGCGTTAAAATATCATGTGAGGTCACAGGATGACATCTGTTCCTGCATCCAAATTGTCATCACTTGGTAAATCTAGGTTTGCCTTAAAGTTTTAGAAAAAAGAGCTCTGCATATTCCCATGTGGGCTGGATTTGATGTCTGCACATGAGCCCCATGAAGCAGGTTTTGGTTAAAACTCCTGGAGACAGAATGCTGCTCCTGGGGGACATTTCACCTGAGCCTTCTCCTTGGATAAGGCAGAAACATCCCCTTTCTCTTGCCCTTCTCAGTGTGGGGGGCGAAAATCGCCCTTGTCAGGGAGCCCCTGCAGGCTCTGCCCCTCCGGTGATCCAACAGCGGCCCCTGCTGACCGGGATTGGAATTGCGCCAAAAGCGAGGAATAACGGACTGTTTCCTTTTCTTTGAGGGGGATTTTTGGTCCAGGATTACTCGATCATCCTTGTGGGTCCCTTCCAACTTGGAATATTGGGTGTGATTCTGTGAAGTTCCACAGGGCTGTGTCTGAGCAGAGAGAAGGGGCTGAGCAAAGCAGAGCAAGGCAATGGCAGCACAGCCCTTGAGCACTGTGAGGACACAACACAGGATCCAGATCCATAGGGGAATAACTGACCCTGGAAGAAGGGTGGGTCACAATGTGGACAAAATATGTCTAGGAGGGAAGAGCACTGGAGTGCTGCTGAGAGGGGCAGGACAGGGCATGTCCTGGGCACAGGGCAGGACACAGGCTGTGTGGATCAGGCGTGCAGCAGTGATGGGCAGAGCTGCTTTGGGGAAGGCAGGAGAATGATTGCTTCCTTCAACCCCCAGGGGACTCTGAACAAAAGGGGGTGATTTTCAACACTTCCCACTGGGTTCAGGGCAGAGTGTAACACCTGGGAGGTGCTGAAATGTTTAAGGCATCAGAACCATCCACCTGGAACCACAAACCACACAAAAATTAGGTTTGGGGTGGTGTCGAACAGGGGAAAAAGGAGGTGTGGGATGGAACCACATGGGTGAGGAAATTCTTGTCTAGTAAATCCTCAGTAATGGGAATGTGGAAGGGATCCAGAACACATTTCTGAGGGGTCTAGGCCTGGTGTAAGGGCTGGGTGTGGACATGTTGGCATGGTCAGGGCTTTTGGGGAGGTGTTGTCCTGTCAAACCAAGGGAGACCAAGAACATCCCCGAGCATGACAATTGCAATGGCACGTGTTCCACCCCATCCACACAAGAGTCAGTCAGGATGTATCCAACAGGACAAAACAGATGTCTCCACAGAATCTTGCGCTGCCATTCCCTTGGGATATGGAAGACAGGTGGGATGGCATTCTGGGGTAGTGAGGCATTGGTTCTTTGGTGGTCAGGGAGCATTGCAGAATGGAGAGAACAGGCCGTGATATCTGAAAGGGGCTGATGGCTTATGGGTGGGGCTGCACTGGGACACTGTGGGGCGAGTGTTCTTTGGTTTCCAGGGGCCATTCTGGAATGGAGAGGATAGACCATGAGATTGCAAGGAGTCCCATGGCAGAGATGTGGGGCTGCATTCTTGGGGTGTGAGGCATTAGTTCTTTGGTGTCCAGGGGCCATTCTGGAATAGAGATGATTGGTTGTAAAATAACAACTAGGCCAATGGCACAAAGGAAATCTGCAAGGTGGAGTTGCCGTGCATTGGTTCTTTGGTTTTCAGGTAAAATTCTAGAATGTAGAGGGTAGGTCAAAACATCACAAAGGTAACCATGGAACACTTCTGGGGCTGCAGTGAGGGGGTGTGCACTGCAGTTCCACCCAGGAAAGAAAGCCCTGAGCCTCTGTCTCTCAAGTGCAGTTGCTGCGCCACTATCAACACTACACAAAGAAAAAGAGCTTTCTGTGTCAGCACCCTTGGTCTGGTAGGTATCTTCGTCCCTATTGAACACCAGACCTAAACTTAAAAAAAATCCTAAACTCAAACCTAATGCCAAACCTTAACCCCTAACCATAACCCTATCCCTTACCCTAACCCAAACCTTCCCTAAATCCTATCCTAATCTAACCCAAATACTAAACCTTATCCTAAATCCTAGACCATAACATTAACTCTAACCCTGACCCACCATCTATTTAGTGCAGTTGGTGCACCACTCTTAGTACTACACAAAGAGCAAGAGCTTTCTGTGTGGGCACCTTTTGTCTGGGAGGTGTCTTCGTCCATACTGATTTTTGGATGTCTGTCTCAGTTTAATGAGACAGAAGTGTTTTGCTAAGGAACATGAGTTATGAGGAAAAACCAGAAGTCCTCTACCTAAACAATTGTAAATCCAAAATTAAGATGCTCTGATTGAGAAAGTGTGGAGAAAAGAAAAAATAACAACCCTTTATTAAAGGATATATGTGTTTTGGCAGAACAATGAACAAAGAAAACAATTAAACTATAATCCTGTACCCAAAAGTCCCCTTCAAACAGAAAAGTAAAAAGTTCAGTTTGCACTTTTTTGGTGCAATTAGAACCACAGTCAGCAGGGGGCGCTGTTGGATCACCTTCCCAAAGAGTTGACCTCCTTCCCAAAGAGTTCCTCTCTGATGAAGTCTGGACAGGTCTGGGTTGGGGGCAGAAAACCGGGTAGAGGTAAACTGGAACCAAGCGGCCAGGCTGAGAATAAAGCAATTTTGGAACTTTTCCAACCCACACCTTGTCTCAGTTCAGGCAACAATGAAGTGTCCTGTTTCCCAGGAGAGGGAAAAGATAAGAAAAAACAAAAAAAACCCTCCTTATCCCTCCCCACAGACTTCGAGGACCATCAATCTGGAATCTGAGTCCCTGACCAGTTCTTTTGTGTTGCTCAATCACCCAAGGCAAGGCCAACCTGTCCATTCAACATCCCTCCCACAAAGTGGGGAAGGGGAGGAAGGAAAACATTCAATGCTCAGTTCCTTTTTTTCTTAGAACAAGCAAATGTGTCACATTGTGGGATGGCCATTTCAGCCCAGCACTCCTACAAGAGAACGACTGCCCTTCCACCCAGGAAAGAAAGCCCTGAGTCTGTGTCTCTCCAGTGCAGTTGCTGCGCCACTCTCGGCACTGCACAAAGAGCAAGAACTTTGTGTGCAGGCACCTTTGTCTGGGAGGTATCTTCATCTGTACTGAACCCTAGACCTAAACTTAAAAAAACCTCTGAACCTAAACCTAACACTAAATCCTAACCCCTAACCGTAAAACTGTCTCTAACCCAAACGTTACCTAAACCCTAACCTTAACCTAATCCTAACCCTAAACTTAACCCCATTTGTAACCTTAACCCTAAATCCCAGCACCACACACTGACCCTAACAGTGACTACTCACCATCTATCAAGTGCAATTTGTGCACCACTTTCAGCACTACACAAAGAGCAAGAGCTTTCTGTGCGTGCACCTTTGGACTGGGAGGTATCTTAGGCACTACTGAACCCTAGATCTAATACTTATAAAAAATCTAAACCTAAATCTAAACTCTAACCCATAAGTTCAACCATGTCCCTTACTCTAATCCTAATGTATCTAAACAATAACCTTGACCTAATCCTAACCCTAACCCTAAACCCTACCCCATAACCGTACCCATATCCCTTACTTTAACCCAAATGTTATCGAAACAATAACCCTAACCCTAACCCTAACCCTAACCTTATCTGTAACCCTAACCTTAAAGCATAGCCCCTAATACTGATCATAACCCTGACTCACCATCTATCTAGTACAGTTGTTGTGTTACTCTCGGCACTACAGAAAGAGCAAGAGCTGTGTATGCAGGCACCTTTGTCTGGGAGACCTACACCCTAAACCTACACTTAAAAAAAAATCTAAACCAGAACCTAATGCTAAACCCTAAATCCTAACCTTAACTCTATCCCTTACTCTAACCCAAAAGTTACCTAACCCCTAATCCTAACCCTAACCCTAACGTTAACACTAATGAAAGGGACATTGGTGACATCCCATGGGACATCAGTGACATCACAAGTACATGGCTGACATCAAAGAGACATCAGTGACATCATTGGGGGTATTGGTGACATCACAGGGGACAGTGGTGACATCACAGGGACATGGGTGACATCCTTGGGAACCGGTGACATCACAGGGGACTGTGGAAAAGAAAGGGGCAGGTGTGGTATCCCATGGAAATCAGTGACACCACAGGGGACATCCGTGATTTCACAAGGACAGGGGTGACATCAGAGTCACACCAGTGATATCATTAAGGACAATGGTGACATCACAGAGGACACAGGTGACATCACAGGGACATTGGTGACATAATTGGGGACCAGTGACATCACAAGGGACTGGTGACATCACAAGGATATCAGTGACGTCATAGAGACAAGTTGCCACCACTGGGCATAGTGGTGACACCACAGGGACAGCAGTGACATTGTTGGGGACCAGTAACATTACAGAGGACTGGTGACACAAAAAGACAGCCCTGTTGTCACAGGAACATCAGTGGCATCAAAGGGGTCTGGTGACATCACAGGGATATGGGTGACATCACTGAGAACCAGTGACATCACAGGTGAGTGGTGAAAACAAGGGGACAGTCGTGATGTCACTGGGAAATCGTTAACATCACGGGGACATGGTGACACTGTTGGGGATAGTGGTGACATCACAGAGACAGAAGTGACATCATTGGGGACCAGTGACATCACAGGGTACTGGTGACAACAAAGGGACAGCCGTGATGTCACAAGGACATCGGTGAAGTTGCAGGGGACCGGGGTAACATCGCAAAGACACCAGTGACATCATCGGGTACAATGGTGACATAACAGAAGACATTGGTGACATCACAGAGAAAGCAGTGATCTCATTGTGGACCAGTGACATCACAGGGGACTGTTGAAAACAGAGGGACAGCTGTGATGTCTCAGGGGACATTGCTGACATAACAACAATAAGGGTGACATCACAGACGACAGTGGTGCCTTCACAGGGATGTTGATGACATCACTGGGGACCAGAGACATCATAGGGGAGTGTTGAAAACAAAGGGACAACCCTGATGTCACAGGGACATCGGTGACTTTACAGGGACAGGGTTGGCATTACAGAGACACCAGTGACTTGATCGGGGACATTGCTGACATCACAGGGACAGTGGTGACATCACAGGGACAGCGGTGACATCACAGGGACAGTAGTAACATCATTGGGAACCAGTGACATCACAGGGGACTGGTGAAAATGAAAGGATAGCTGTGATGTCACAGGAAAATCAGTGACATAAAATATGACATTGGTGACTTCACAAGGGCAGGGGTGAAATTACAGAGACAACAATGACATCATCAAGGATATTGGTGACATCGCAGGGGACTGTTGACAACAAAGGGAAAGCAGTGATGTCACATGGACATGGTGACATCAAAGGGGACATGGGTGACTTCACAAGCACAAGGATGACATGGCAGAGACACCAGTGACATCATCGGAGACATTGTTGACATCACAGGGGACAGTGGTGACATCAGGGGGACATGAGTGATATCATTGGGGTCAGTGACATCACAGGGGACTGGTCACAAGAAAGGGACAGCTGAGATGTCACAGGGACATTGGTGAAATCACAGGGGTCTGGTGACATCACAGGGACATCGGTCACATCACTGGGACATGATTCCACTGGTGGGCACAGTGGTGGAATCATACGAACAGCAGTGACATCACTGGGGACCACTGAGGTCTCAGGGGACAGGTGACAACAAAGGGACAGCTGTGATGTCTCAGGGACATTGGTGACAATATGTGGGATGTAGGTGACTTCACAAGGACAGGGGTGAAATCACAGAGACATCATTTATATCATCGGGGACATTGCTGACATCACAAGGGCCAATGGTGACATCACAGGGGACTGGTGACATCACAAAGGACTGGTGACATCACAGGGACATTGGAGAAATCACAGGGACAAGGTGCCATCGCTGACATCAGTGGTGGCATAAGAGGGACCGCTGTGATATCATTGGGGACCAGTGACATCACAGGGGACTAATGAGAACAAAGGTTAAGCCCTGTTGTCACAAGGACAGGGGTGACATCACAGAGACAGCAGTGACATCATCTGGGTAATTGCTGACATCACAGGGACATCAGTGAAATCATTTGGGAACAGTGAAATTACAGGGGAATGGTGACAACAAATGGACAGCAGCGATGCCACAGGGACATCAATGACATCACAGGGACAGGGATGAAATCACAGAGACAGCAGTGACATCATTGAGGACCAGTGACATCACAGGGAACCAGTGAAAACAAAGGGACAGCCGTGATGTCACAGGGAGATCACTGACATCATAGGGGACATCACAGAGACATCAGTGACATCATCGGGGACATTGGTGATATCACAAGGGATGGTGGTGATGTCACAGGGACAGCAGTGACATCAAATGGACAGCAGTGATGTCACAGGGACAGAAGTGGCATCATTGAGGACAATGGTGACATCACAGGTACAGCGATGACATCCCTGGAGACCAGTGGCATCACAGGGACATGGTGTCACTCCTAGGGACAGCAGTGACATCACTGGGGACCAGTGACATCACAGGGCACTGGTGACATCATAGGGACATTGGTGATATCATTCAGGACCAGGGACATCACAGGTGATGGTGACAAAAAAGGACAGCCGTGATGTCACACGAAAATCATTGACATCATGGGGACATGGTGCCACTGTTGGGGACAGTAACAGCATTGGGAACCAGTGATGTCACAGGGGACTGCTGACAACAAAGGGACAGTCGTGATGTCACAGGGACATTGGTGACATCACAGGGGACTTAAGTGACTTCACAAGCACAAGGGTGAAATCACAGTGGCCCCGGTGACATCATCAGGGTCATTGTTGACATCACAGGGGACAGTGGTGACATCACTGGGAGATGGGTGACATCACTGGGGACAAATGACATAGCTGGGGAGAGCGGCGACATCACAGGGGACAGTGGTGACATCATTGGGAACACAGGGATCATCCCTGGGGACAGCAGTGACATCACTGGGGACCAGTGACATCACAACTGTCTGGTGACATCACAGAGACTGTGATGACATCAGTTGGACAGCTGTGACATCATTGGGAACACCAGTGACATCACAGGGACAGTGGTGACATCACTGGGGATGTTGGGGATGTTTGGGGGCCTTTGGGAGGGCACCTGCCTGGGGGGTTTTCATGCGAGCACGGACGACTCAGCACACCAATGTGATGATCAGAGAGCACTGTTGATTGGAATCAAGCAGCAGTCTTTGATCCAGTTTTCTAACAATACTCTTCTATCAGCTTTGTTTCTTTAACATTCTTTATGTCCTTTCCCACTCTGAGAGCCAGTACTGAGACCCTGTTTTCTATATCTAGTTTTGCTATTTTTTCTCTTGGGAGATCTTTCACATCCTGGTACCATCAAAAGCCCATCAGAACAACAGATCACGTTTTCACAATTGCAGCATAAGATTATTTT
>NW_026087131.1:0-7354 GCF_022539395.1 Myiozetetes cayanensis
GGGGGGCCAAGATGGCGGGCGGGCAGGCGGCCACGCGTTCGGCGTGCTCCTGCAACTGGGTGGTGGGTGGTGAGGGACCCGCTCCTGCTCTCGCGGCTCGTCATGGCCCTGCATGCGTGGGAAAGGCTGCAGCACCGATCTGTGCAGTCGACCTCCTGGTGAAGCCGTCGGGAGCTGTGCTTCGACGTCGGAACGGCGGAGCGGTTGGCAGATGGCCGGCGGCCATGCGGGGCCGGGCCGCGGGACCGGGCCGCGCCGGGTCGGACCGGGCGGGTGCAGGGAGGGGGCCGGACGGTCCCGGGGGTTCCCCAGACCGTCGAGGGGGGGCGGGTAGATGGTCCCGTTCAGCGCGGGGGGGAAATCCCCTGGTCGAGCCGTGCCGGGTCAGGCTGGGCAGGAGCAGGGGGGAGGGTGGACGGACCTGGAGCTTCCCCGGGCCAACGTGGGGGGGCCGGCGGGGCGGCCTCATTTGGGGGCCGCGGACGGGCAGTGGAAAGGGGAGCTTGCAGTGGCACGCTGGGGGCTGAGGTTTGGGGTGGGTAGTGGGTTTATTCTGGAGGCTGGGGGTTTTGGCTGGGCAGGGGATGTGGAGGGTGCCCTAACCTAGGGTGTATGCGGGCACTTCTTACGCGTGTGCCTGCCATTGCCTGGGGGTATGCCGGAATCGCCGGGTGTTGTCGCAGTGGGAGTTGGGATATGATGGGTTCGGCTTGCTAGTGGCTTCTAGTGGCTTCTGCCCAGGAATGTGGTGTGCTTTTATTATTGTTGTTGTTGTTCTGTGGGTTTTTGTGCTGGTGCTTGTTGTTGGTTTTGTTTTTGTTCTTTGTTTGGTTTTGTTTTATTTGTGTGGTTGTTTTGGGTTTGTTGTGGGGTTTTTGTTTGTTTGTTTTGGGTGTTTGTTTGTTTTTGGTTGGGTTTTTTGGTGTTGTTTTGGTTTGTCTGTTTGTTTGTGGGGGTTTTTGTTTGTTTTGGGTTTTTGTTTGTTTGTGGGTTTTTGTTTGTTTGTGGGTTTTTTGTTTTGTTTTTTTTTTTTTTTTTTTTTTTTTTTTTTTTTTTTTTTTTTTTTTTTTTCTTTTTCCCCTCTTCCCTTCTTCTTCTCCTAGTGTCTTGAGGGGTGCTCAGGGCAAGGAAGTGTCCCTGGGTTAAACTGTAGGAAGCTATGAAGGAAAAGTTGGGAGAGCAGGGCTTGACCAAACTATTTCAGTATGCCCTTATGAGGTTGCGAGCTGTGCTGGCGGTGGCATATGCCTCCGGTAGGGTCTCCCATGCCAGACAGGTCAAAACTGAAAGGTCAAATGTGTCCGTGGGCAGGATGAGCTCACTAGCCTTCCGGCAGTCATCCTAGGAGAAGGACAACTCTAATTTCAAACCCGGGCAGATGGAGCTCGTTTAGCCCTGTAAGGCCATCCATCCAAGAGAAGGATACTCTAATCAAACCTACGTCCTGAGGACCTCACTGTCACCGTCCAAGCTTGCTAGGCCCTGGCAGATGAACCTCAGGAGTAAAGGGTGGGATCAGTTCTGCGCAAGCTGAGCCTCACCTAAAAAATCCACTGCGCAGGCTCTAGGGTTATACCCACACTTGTAAAGTCCTGCAGCGACAGGTGAGGGACGAAACGGCAGGTGATAAGGTGCACTGGAAGCTGCAGTCCTAACCCTGCATGCAGGCGGTTCAGGACATTGGTCGCCTGAGTCTGACCCTGGAGATGACAGACTCACTCGGCAGCATCCTGAATGACCAAGCAGCCTTTTCCAAGGAGAGCACTGCTTGCTCCACACGGAGAGGGGCCTAGAAAAGGTGGCCTAACCAAAGCTCATCTCCATCCTTCACCTGGTTGGCTAGCCGCGGCCAACAGGCACCTTCTGATGCGGTCAAATAAAGATTAAGAGCAAAAGGCACACACCTGCCTCCAAAGGTGTACTCAAATTATCACTCGCATGCTGGAACATCAGAACCATGCTCGATACTGCAAACAGTGGCCGTCCTGAGCGTCGCTCCGCTCTAATTGCCCATGAACTGTCACGACTCAACATCGACATCGCTGCTCTCAGTGAAGTTCGTCTTCATGAGGAAGGCAGCCTTAGAGAACATGGTGCCGGTTATACACTCTACTGGTCAGGTAAACCCAGTTCTGAAAGGCATCTCTCAGGAGTTGGCTTCATGATTAAAAACTCTATTGCCTCTAAACTCGAAAATCTGCCAACTGGTCATTCTGATCGTATCATCTCCCTACGCCTCCCACTACACAACAAGCAACATGCTGTTCTCTTTAGTATATATGCCCCAACCCTCCAAGCTGACCCTGCTGAAAAAGATAAATTCTACAACGACCTACGCCACCTTATCCAAAAGGTTCCTGCAGATGATAAGATCATTATCCTTGGTGATTTCAACGCCAGAGTAGGAAAGAACTCTGAAGCCTGGAAAGGAGTACTAGGCAAGCATGGTGTTGGGAACTGCAATGATAATGGTCGCCTTCTGCTAGAGTTTTGTGCTGAGCAGCAGCTTACCATCACCAACACTATCTTTCAGCAGAAAGATAGTCTGAAGACAACCTGGATGCATCCCAGGTCCAAGCACTGGCACCTCATTGATTATATCCTGGTCAGACAGAGAGATATCCGCGATGTTCGTCACACCCGCGTGATGCCTAGTGCAGAATGTCAAACGGATCATCGTCTCGTGCGCTGTAAACTTAACCTCCACCTTAAATTCAAACCTAAAAAGGGCAGCATTCCTAGAAGGAGACTTCAAGTTAACAGTCTTCAATCAGCTACAGTGAGGGACAGATTCCAGGCAAATCTTCAATCCAGGCTCGAAGTTCATTCCACAGACTCCTCTCCCGAAGCACTTTGGCAACTTATTAAAAGTAGCATTCTGCAGTCCTCTGAAGAATCCTTAGGGTTCTCCTTCAAGAAAAACAAGGACTGGTTTGATGAAAACAATCTTGAGATCCAGGAATTGTTGAGGAAGAAGAGAACTGCTCACCAAGCCCACCTTGCTCAGCCATCTTGTCATATAAGAAAAGCAGCCTTTCGACTCGCATGCAGC
This sequence comes from Myiozetetes cayanensis, assembly GCF_022539395.1. NCBI lineage: Eukaryota > Metazoa > Chordata > Aves > Passeriformes > Tyrannidae > Myiozetetes > Myiozetetes cayanensis. The sequence goes on from NW_026087131.1 coordinate 3,053, forward strand.
AAGCTGCAACAGAAACTTCGTGACATCCAGAACAAGTGGTGGACCAATCTAGCGGAAAAAATCCAATTATGCGCAGATACAGGTGACTACAGGGGATTCTATGAGGCTCTGAAAACAGCCTACGGTCCTACACGCCAGGTTCAAAGCCCATTACTCAGTGCAGATGGCCAAATGCTTCTCACAGATAAAGTTTCCATCTTGAATCGATGGTCTGAACACTTTCAGACCCTCTTCAGTACTAACCGTGTAGTTCAAGACTCAGCATTGCAGTTCATCTCACAACAGCCCGTGAAAACTGAACTGGATACCGCCCCCACCATGGGAGAAACTCTTAAAGCAATACAGCAGGTGAAAATTGGCAAGGCAGCTGGGGTTGACGGAATCCCACCTGAAATCTGGAAGTACGGTGGCCAAGCACTCTGTGCTAAGTTTCATGAATTTGTGGTGCGCTGCTGGGAACGAGGTGAACTACCTTCAGACCTTCGTGACGCTGTCATCGTCACCTTGTACAAGAGGAAAGGAGATAAATCAGACTGCTCAAATTACCGAGGTATTACTCTGCTCTCCATTGCTGGTAAAATCCTTGCAAGAATTCTGTTGAACAGATTAATACCCACCATAGCAGAAGATCTTCTACCTGAAAGCCAGTGTGGTTTCCGAGCCAACAGAGGTACCACAGACATGGTATTTGTTCTCAGACAACTGCAAGAGAAGTGCAGGGAACAGAACAAAGGACTCTATGTTACCTTTGTTGATCTCACCAAGGCTTTCGACACTGTGAGCAGAAAAGGTCTGTGGCAGATTTTGGAACGTTTAGGATGTCCTCCCAAGTTCCTCAAAATGATCATCTTGCTTCATGAGGACCAGCGCGGCCAAGTGAGACATGGTGACGCACTTTCTGAGCCGTTTCCAATAGCCAATGGTGTGAAGCAAGGCTGCGTCCTTGCACCAACTTTATTCACAGTCTTCTTCAGCATGATGCTCCAAAGGGCCACGGCAGACCTCGATGATGAAAACGGTGTCTACATTCGATATCGTACGGACGGGAGCCTGTTCAACCTAAGGCGACTGAAGGCCCACACTAAGACCTTAAATTGTCTTATCCGTGAGCTGCTTTACGCTGATGATGCCGCCCTTGTTGCTCACACAGAAGTAGCTCTGCAGCGTCTAACATCCTGCTTTGCAGAGGCTGCTGAGCTGTTTGGACTGGAAGTCAGCTTGAAGAAGACAGAAGTTTTATACCAGCCTGCACCTCAGGAAGTCTCCCATCATCCCCATATCACCATTGGTGAAACAGAACTCAAATCAGTCCAGCAGTTTAGCTACCTGGGTAGCATCATCTCCTCAGATGGTAAGATTGATGCAGAAATAGACAACAGGTTAGCAAAGGCATACAGAGCTTTCGGTAAACTCCATAAAAGAGTGTGGCAAAACAAACACCTGAAGAAAAGTACCAAGATCAGTGTTTACAGAGCTGTTGTACTGTCTACTCTTTTGTATGGGTCCGAATCATGGGTCATTTACCGGCACCACTTGCGTCTCTTAGAACGCTTCCATCAGCGCTGCCTCCGCACAATTCTAAACATCCACTGGACTGACTATGTGACCAACACGTCTGTCCTTGAACAGGCAGCAATCACGAGCATTGAGGCCATGCTGCTGAGAACACAGCTGCGCTGGGCAGGGCACGTCTCCAGGATGCAGGACTACCGCCTCCCTAAGATTGTGCTCTATGGGGAACTTGCCACTGGCTGCCGCAAGAGAGGAGCCCCGAAGAGGAGGTTCAAGGACTCCCTGAAACAATCCCTCATCCTTGGCCATATTGATCATCACCATTGGTCTACCCTGGCCTCCAATCGGGAGGCCTGGAGACACACCATCCATAACGCTGCTGCTGCTTTTGAGAACACACGCAGGATCACTCTCGAGGAGAAAAGACAACGCAGAAAAAATCGTGTCTTGTCTGTATCACCTGGGGAGTCTTTCTGCTGTGCCTTCTGCAACCGGACTTGTCTATCTCGCATTGGCCTTTTTAGCCATCAGCGCGCTTGTAGCAAGCGTGGGTAGAGCCCTTTCAAATCTTCGTTCGCGAAGCCTAGCCATGATGATGAGATATATCAGTCCCTAAGAGATATTTAATAAATTTTATAAATAGTGGCACAAAGTTTATTGTCATCATAGTATTTTACACAGACACAATCCTTCAGTAAGATACAATTTATAGATGTATAGACATTTTGTCTAGACATTCTTGCAAATAGCACTCCATAGGTTCTAGGTCCTCAGGCTATAATCCTCTGTAAATATTTCTGCATCAACTAGAAAAGCAAATCCTGAAGTAGCATGAATTATCCCAACTAGAGCACCACTGTTTAGCTTCAGAATTACACTACACTACCTGCAATGATGAACTCTAAGTTCAATAAACTTCGGTGCTGTTCCTTACCACATTCACACTTTCAGAGAAAATTACACTGACTTCCTTAGGGATTGGATTTTTACCTGAAAAACACAGTAGAGAAAGCATGAACAAATGTTTCTCAATTTGGGCCCAAGTGTAGAAACCTGTGATGGATGATTATCAACTCCCTTTAACAGATTTCTAGTTTTCCACTGCGACCTCTTGCTGCACAGTTTCTTTTTCAAAGCCTAGAAAACGTTGTCTCTCAGAGTATCCTAATTGGTTGTCATTATTTTGGAAGGCTGGGTACATTCAAGAACAAATATGGCCATTTTGAGCATAACCTTGAGTGGTTATGCTTTATAAGAACTATATACTCTAAACCAAAAATTAATCAAAGGCACATCCTCGTAAATGCTAGCAAAAGTCACGAAAAGGTTAAGACTAATTCACGTATTTGAAGAATCAAAGATTCTCAAAACCCTTTAAAAATAGAATTTAAGCAAGTGGAATTTAGAAAGGAAGAAAGATTAGCATATTTGAGAATTGTGCATTTCTGCATAGGTAGATGCTTATTTATATAGAGGAAACAACAGAAATACAAGTGATAATGTTCTATCTCTCCAGAACACCAGTTTCTACTTTATGTTATTTTTAAAAAGCTCAGATATGGAAAAGACAACCAGACTTCAAATATGAATTCTGTCTAAAAAATGACAATTAATAAAGCCTCCATCATAAACCAGCACAGAATAAATACATGTGTGTTATCCTAGCTGTATCCTGCATCTTCCAAAAGAAAATCACTGCAAGTTTGAAGCCTACTTGCACAATCTTTCAATTTAAAAAGGGTATTGTTGCTGGAGGAAGATTTTATATGACCTGCAGTGCCTTGAGTTTGACTGAAATTTTGCCTGGATACAAAGTAAGGAAGGGTCGCAGGAAACAGCTTTGGGATTTGTTCTGTGGTAGGCGTGACCAAGTAAAGAACCCTGGATTCAGGTCTCAAGAAAAGCCTCCTGAGCCAGGTAATCTCAATGTCATTGCAAACATCAATTTGTTTCAATGAGAATAAAAATTATTTATTTTCAAACAAATAGACAGACACATACTCCATTACCAATCAACAAGAGGTTATTTTCTCATGCATGAAACGCTTAAGTTTAAAGTGTAGAAGCTTGTAAAAGAAATAGGAAAAGTTTCACTGCTTTCAGTAAATATAAAAACTATGGTATCAAAAGACATTCAGATAATTAACATCTTGAAAACAGATCACAGTAGCTTATATTATATGATCTAGTTTAGATTTTGTTATTCCATATAAAAGGCTGGGACTAAGGGGGGGTCTGATTGGTATATCTACAGTATTTGGACTGAAACTCCTATTTATAGTTTCACCATTTTCTTTCATACAGATTTCCAACATGTTTTTACTATTTCTGTCTCTATAAATCAAGTATCACTGATGCACTTGCCATATATTCTACAGATACAATATAACAGGAATAATCATTTGACAAACCAACTTTTTTGAGAGATCCAATTGCATGATAATAATGTTCTCTACTGAAGGGACCAGGAAAAAAGAAAGAAGCTATTATGATTCTCATTCTTTAAAAGAAATGAAAAGAAAAAAGCCACTGAAGGTTTCCTCTTCGTGTGTTTTTCCTTAAATTAGTGTTAGGGAATGTTGGAGGTGGGTGGAGGGGGGGTATTGTCTCCCCTTCCCCCCCTCTTGTTTTTCTTTGAGGGAGAATGCTATTGTACAATAAAAATGTCTTTTCAGTAATTTGTCATCTGCTTTGAAATCATTCCTTTGAATATAACCTTTTGTTGAAATCAGGCAGAAGAACACATCTCTTTCTGCAGAAAGGCACAAATTATATTTCTAGTACACACTG
>NW_026087132.1:0-7556 GCF_022539395.1 Myiozetetes cayanensis
AAGCTGGGCAGGGAGTGTTTCTTTGTCTTCACACCAATGGTTCAGCTGTGATAACTCCCCTCTGGGAAGGCATTAGCACCTTCACATCCAGCCTGGGGGGACATCTCTGCTAATGGGCCATACTGGACTGGCATAATAGGCAGCTGCAATGACCTAGACCATGAAAGATTCCAAAAATACCCCATAACTCATACAGCGTTAAATCACCCATTGTGAAACTCCCCACCCTGGGGAGGTACTGGGCACCTGAATGTGAGCACATATAATCTTCGGGGTTTGGGACTTCAGGTACCACTCGTCAGATCCAGAGGAGGACCAGAACTTCAACAGGACTGCGACTGCTACTCTCAACAAGATTGCCATCATTACTTTGATAGAACTTTGACCATCATTCACACCAAAAGTTTTCTTTTTACTTTGCCTCTAGAGAGACCACATGGTGCTCAGCACAGTGGCTAACAAACACCATTCTGTTCTTGTCCCAAGGCACTGGGTTATACATCTGTTTTGTGGATTACAACCAGGGCTACTTTTTTCTCTCCATCACTGTATTTATTGTAAAGCTTTTGATAAATTGCAACTCTGATTTGTAATCTCACTTGAGCTGGGTTCGATTCTCCTGCTGGTTTACTTTTAAACCACTACACCATGGGAAGCAATGAATTAATTTCTTATTTTGCTTTGCTTGTTTGTGCAGTTTTTGCTTTATCTATTGAAGGGTCTTACACCAACCTCCGAGTTTTCTCTCTTTTACTCTTCCAATTCTATTCCCATCCCTCTGGTTGGGGAAGAGCAAGTAGCTGTGTGGACCTGATTTGCCAGCTGGGGTTAAACCACAACACTTGCATAACTGCTCCGTATGCACAGACGGTATCAATTCTGGATTGATTCAAGTATTGATTACCTAAAGTATTTCATATAAGGACCACTCAGCTTCCCTCCCAGTGAAAAAATAGCCACATCCATGGCCAAAATACATTTAGGAAAACAAAAAAGACCCACAGAAAACAGAGTATGTAATTGATTTTGATTGCCTTTTTACTCCTGAGATCCCTAGATAGTCAACTCTTCTATATCTATAAGGACTGAAAATCTTCGATTTTTATTTCATTTTTAAAAATAGAAAAACAAACCAATTGAAAAATGTGAAAACTGAAAACAGCACATGTCCTTTCAAGAGGAAAAGTCACTTCACAAAAGAGTGCATTGCGGAAAATAGGGTTAAAAATATTCCTTGGAGAAAGCTAAATAGCAAAAGAATCTCTTTTTGGCAAGTCAAGTCTGAATGGGTTCAGAGACAAGATCAAATCAATGCACTGAAGAGATCACATAATGTTCCACTTGCATATTTTAGGCTGGGGAGTGATCAGAGACTTTATGATTTCCTTTTACAGTTCAGAATAAAAGAGAAGTGCTGTTTCATGAAGTTGAAGGTTTAGAGAGGATAAATATACTTTAAGTAAACAACATGAAAAGTAAAATTCAACTGTTCTTTCTCATGGTAATTGGTAATTAAAGAAAACAACTCAGAAAATAAAGTGCATTTACTCATGATAAACAAAGAGTGACAGTGTCTGGCACCTGTACCTGCAGTATGTGCAGACGCTGTCTGTCACTGGGGTACATCCATCTAGAATGACTATGTCCTGTATAACAAAGCTCTATAAAGTTTCTTTATGGGGTCTGGTTACACCAGGTGCTGCAAAGCATCCTGGGAGTTGTAGTTCTAAGTACTCTGTTACACATGCTCTGTTGAATGCTTGTATGGGATTGGCTTAAGTTACCTGTGTGACGTAGCAGCATTTGAAACTGCTATATAAGCTGGGACTCCTTGAATAAACTCTCTCTCTCTCGTTACACACCACGTTGGTGTCACTATGGTCCCCATGGGACTTATTATTTATTATATTAATAACTGCTACTTATGGCGCCCGAACAGGGACCTAAGCCTTATCCTGAATCAGGAAGAAATACGGACCAGACGTCAGGTACCAGCCTATATTTAACGCTGAGGGACGTCCGCCGTGAAAAAGAAACGCCAGGTACCAGAGGAAAGGAAACTCTGATGGGCGTAGGCGGGAGAAGCCGCGATTGAGCTCGAAAAAAGGCCTGAATTCGGTAGGAAATTGCCTACGTTTTGAGAGGACGCTCTCGAGAAGAAAAATCTACGTCCCAGGTGAGAGGGCGGGAGAAAAAAGAAAAAGAGAAAAAATGAAAACTTTTAATTCACGTGAACTGCAGAATATTGCAAAAGCCTTAAGCTTAATATTGAAAAGACTTTGGAGACAAGTTAACAAACATAAAATAGCTGGACTTTTAAAATTGATGAAAATAACTGTTTTAAGACTGCTGATATTTACAATTCTTAGTGAGATTACTTGGAAAGAGGGGTGGAGAAGCAGAGAGAAAACAGAAGTAAAAAAGGTGGACACTTTAAAACCCTCGCAAGAGAACTTGTCCACAGAGAGAAACTTTAAATCTTCCCCTCCCCCAAACACTGTAAAGCATGGAACTCCACGTGGTACTGCAGTCTGGAAAGGGGGAGGGGGTCCAAGAACACGGAAGAAAAGCCTTAGAATATACCTTTTTGTACTGAATTTTCGCGGATGCGTGAATTCCGAGAAAAAGGCGCATGTCGCGGGTTATGTGACTGGTAAAAGGGAACAAACTTTAAATCCCCAAGCCATTAAAAACCTGCAGACACGTGGAGACCACGCCGGAGCATGGGCGGCGCCATCTTGCCCATGCCGGGAGCAGGAGGTAGTGCCTTCTCTTCCTGTCTCGTGGCCATGTTGTGGACTGCCTCTGCTGGAGGCGTGCATGGAACATAATCCGTGCTGGGAGCCGGTAGCTAAGCAACAGCTGCTGTGCCCACCAGCAACAGCGGCGCGATGTTTAAAAAAGATACGTGATAGCCGCTCGACGTTGCGAGCGGCGAGGCCGGCGGCGGGCACAGAGCGCGGGGCTGTCGGGATGCTCGGCAGCCGCAGTGAGTCAGGCCGGGGACGGAGCTGCGCACAGCTCCGCAGGACTGCTGGCGGCGGGCGGCGAGTCTGGCCCCCCCGAGCCGGGCGGCTCCGGGACGGGGCTCGGCAGCGACGGCGACTTCCTCTCGCGGTGCCGGCTGGTGTCGACCAGGCTGCGGCGGTTCCTGCGCAAACCCAGATGGCAGCGGCGGCGGCACCACCGGGAGCGGCGGGCCCGGCGCACAGCGTGGAGGGAGCCGGGCGGCTGGAGCGGCGCCGCCGCGGGGCGCCTCTGCCCAGAGCCTGCAAGCGGGCCAAGGTCCGGCCGCGGCGCGGCCAAACGGGAGGCGGCGACCCGAGCGCAGAAGCCCCGCCGCAGCTGGCGGCGACTCCCGCCGCGCCCCCGACCCGCGTAGAGCTCCCGGCGGAGCTCCGCGTGGAACCCCGGGCCGGGGGGGCGGCCGCCGTGCCTGAGGAGAAGCCGCGGGACGGCCCCGCGGCCATCCCGGGTAGTCGAGCAGGCTTGTGCCGGGACTGTGACACAAGTTTGTTTAAATGCAGCTGGCGCGGGGCGCCGAGAGCGGCGCGGCGGCTTCGGCGAACACGTGTCGGCGGCGCAGAGCTGCGAGGCCTTCGCCGCCCGCCTGCACCTGGAGCGCGAACAACCCGTGCTGGCGGCCGGGCCGTGCCTGAAACTTACGGCCGCGTCCCACTACAGGAGCCAGCCCGCCCGTGCCGCCGCTCCCCTGAAGCGGACCACGCGGCCGCAGCAGCGCGGCCCGGGACAGCCGCACATACGGCACAACGCGGCGCCGAGCCGAGACCCAGCGACATGACCCCCACCGTGAGTGGGCCGGGCCATGGCCGCAGCGACTCCAACTCCTCCGGGAGCGTCAACAGTAACAACACCACCTCCCCACTCCCGTGAGAGAGGCGGCGGCGGCCCGGGCAAGGACCCGGGCCGGATCCAAACCTATACAGACACTATATTACTGACTGTTTTTACATGTTTTACATATAAGTCTTTAGAAATTATTACAAATGTTTTTGTCTAAAATAATTTAGTTAACTGTCTTTAGTTTCGTATTTACACTAATAAGAGAGAAAAATGCAACATTCCCTTATTAATACATTTTTAAGTTTCTAATTTCCCTGTACCTTTGTTTAAATTACTAATAGTCACATTTAGTAAGTATTGTTTAAAATTGTTAAGTTCTTAAATGTATCTAAATAACTTTAAGTTTATAACTATCTCGTTTAAGTAGTACTTAACATCTTTAAGAATTTCTATTGTTATTAATTAACAGATTGTAATAGTAACCTACCTATTCATTTCTCTAAGTACACACTCAGAAATATACACACTACTTACCACTCTTATACCTTTAAATTCATTAACTTTCCATATTCACAACAAAAGAAGGGGAGTAGACAGAGAATATGCATGTAATTAAGTAAATCCTGAGCCAAACAACTTCCATTCTGACCAAACACTACATAAAAGTTTAAGTGGTATAGCTAGAATATGAAAACAAAGATTACATGAATGCATGAATGAAAAATGATTGGGGTGGCCACCCGAATGAGTGAAAGAGAAATTGTGTGAATGTATGAATCTATGTGAACCATTTACACCTTATACAAAATATCTGAAACGAACACACACAGCAAACACTACCTCTAATATATCACCTTAATAAAAGACAACTCAAAACATGATGTTCCTCCTTTAAACTTTTCCTTGTGTTCTAATAAAGTAAGTTTTTCCCAGTTATATGTAAACCCTCAGATTTATGATAAAAGTTTTTGTTCTACCCAATTGCAAAAAACCCTTAGGTAAATAAGGTTTTTGATTAATAAAGTTTTATTATTACATAGAACTCTTAGGTATATAAGGCTTAAGCAAGAAATAAGTTTACTATGTCAAGTGAAAAACGTTTTGTTAAGAATTGCATTGTTTTTAAATTTACACTGTCTTTTATTATTAATAAAAATGGGGGAATTATGGGGTCTGGTTACACCAGGTGCTGCAAAGCATCCTGGGAGTTGTAGTTCTAAGTACTCTGTTACACATGCTCTGTTGAATGCTTGTATGGGATTGGCTTAAGTTACCTGTGTGACGTGGCAGCATTTGAAACTGCTATATAAGCTGGAACTCCTTGAATAAACTCTCTCTCTCTCGTTACACACCACGTTGGTGTCACTATGGTCCCCATGGGACTTATTATTTATTATATTAATAACTGCTACATTTCTTCACAAAAGATAGGATATTTCCATCATCTTACAGTGCCTGTCACAACAGTCATTAGTCCTTGCTTATTCCCCTGATATACATAGCCTGTAACTCAGCTCTTGGCTATACCCAGTATCCCTCAGGGAAATCCCAGAGCAGAACAACTTCTTCCAGTAAACACCAGCCATTTTCTCCTTCTGGCCTGACATTTTCTACAACAAACAACTCAATTTCTCCAGTGTAATAGAGTTCTACACCCATAATCTCAGCAACCCTTTTCACGACCTTTCTCTTCCTTATCTTCTCTTGTATCAGTGTAATTTACAAAGTGATATCCACCACAATGTTCAAAATGTCCCTTCCTTCTTGTCCATCTCCCTTCCCACCTGTCCATCTCCCTTCTCACCAACTCTGCCATCTTTCTTCCCCGTGACAAAAGCAAACAGTTGACCTCTGCTATATGCCTTCTCCCCTTGCCCAATCCTCTGTTGTCCAATGGCCTTTTTCATCACCAGATTAAGCTAATTCTTCTTGATCTTCCATAAATTTTTGTCAAATTATAGTTGGAGTCAAAAAAAAAACTCTCAACAATGGTAAGGGGAAAATACTGGAGAAAAATTTTCCTTTCCACTTTCTCAGAATGAAATCACTAATTGTAATAAAATGTTTATTGAGGAACCAAACAATAAATAAATCATTAATTTTTTCATGGGAACAGAAATTTTGTCTAGCTGATATCATAGCATCAGTTCAAATTGCATTTAAACAGGAATTGGCTAGTGATGACATATTCTTCCGTTGAAGTTCTCTCAAAAGAGTCATTAATTTCTAACTGTGATGCCTCAGAGATTATTGCTATAGCCCTATTTCGTTGTCTCTTGAAGTTTTAAATTGCAAGACAATAGTCACAAACAACTAAGATCTTATAATACTCTTGTACAAAAACATTAAGATTAAACTGAGAATGGCACTTCTCCCAAAAATTGGGAATGCATGCCAGAAGCAACAGCATCCACTTCAGAGGGCAAAAGTCTATGTGATATACCCAAGGGTGCCAATACATAAATTTTAAGACAAACACGATTTCAAAACAATCTCTGCCCGCACAGATTCCAGCAGGTGTAGCGATTTATCTCCCATGACTGAAAATGTTGTGGCTATAATGAGGAATGTCAAACATTTTCCTTCTCATTAATCATTACTGTTGTATTCCCAATTAGGTGAGATTAAAGTACACAAAACCACTGTAGCTCTACTTCACCCCCCACTGGGGAATTATGAACCATTAGGTTGAGAAAATATTTTTACAGTAGTAAAGTAGCATCAGAGTATGTGAGAGTGCTCTCCCACTTCTTAACTGTTTTCTAAATCAGATTCATCAGTGTAGATGTAGAACAGAAAGAAATCACTGAGATGAAATCAGCCATCCACTGGCATAAGCAGTCATATTATTTCTCAAATATCAAATCAGATACCAGACTGTCTCTCTCAAACATGCCAAGCCCATCTGAAAACCAGTGTGTCTGGCCCTCCATTAACTTCTGAAAAATCCTTTCCTGAACATCCTTGCTATGATGGTTGACACCATCCTTTGTCCAGTCAAATCTTACTCCTGGCCAGGGAAACCCCTTTATTTCAACAGCATTGTTCATCAGCTCAAATGGGTCATCTCCTTCTCTGGCATTTACATCTCTGATGAACAGTGTTGCTCAAATAAGCATAATTTCATGAAGTCTAACTAGTCTTCCATTCCCCTTTTTTCTAAAATATTTGTTATGTAACCAAGAAAACCATCCCACCAAATCCCATCCCTTTCTGCTATTTACTTCTGTGCCATTCTAAAACCTGTATACTTCCAAAAACATATTAATGCAGTTTATCCTACTTTGAATTAACAGAATCAGATTGAACCTTTGGAATTAAAACTTTAACAAGCCAGACCAGGCTCAACAAGTATAACTTTGTCTTTTGCTTTTGCCAAAAAGGTCAAAAGTTTGGAAGAAAGGGGGCACAGACCCTAGAGCTGGCATACATGAATGCACAGAACCAATGCAGAGGGATAAGAAGAGAAGGGTGATGTTCCTTTGCCAGCAAACAGCACTAAACCTGGATTGCTGTCGGGAGTGGACCAGCAGAGGCCTACAAAGAATGGAGACAGATACAGAAAGGCTACGAAGAAACCTCGGAGGAAGAAATCGATCTAGAGGTGCTCTGACAGCTGCAACTGCAGGAAGCGCCTGAGATCCAGCGATAAGACGCCGCTTCCACAGACCCCTGCAGGACCCCCCTATCTGTGCCCCCCTTGCCATTCCTTCCCCTCCTTCCCTAACTCCCAAATCTCCCTATATGGCTGG
>NW_026087133.1:0-7457 GCF_022539395.1 Myiozetetes cayanensis
CCCCCCAATCACTCCCAGCCCCCAAACCTCCCAAGGACTCCCAGACCCCCCAAAATCTCCCCCGGAGCCCCACTCCCCCAATCCCTCCCAGGCCCCCAAACCCTCCCCAAATCCCCCAAAGACCCCCAAACCTCCCCAGGACCCCCAAACCTCCCAAGGACTCCCCAGACCCCCAAAATCCCCCGGGCCCCCAAATCCCCTTAAACCCCCAGGACCCCCAAATCCCCAGAATCCCCCAATCCCTCCCAACCCCCAGGACCCCCAAAATCCCCCAAAACCCCCAGGACCCCCCAGCCCCTCCCAGCCCCCCTAAACCTCCCCAGGACCCCCAAACCCCCCCAAATCCCCCAAACCCCCAAAATCCCCCAAACCTCCTCAGGAGCCCCAAAATCCCCCAACCCCACCCAAAACCCCCAAACCACCCCAGACCCCCAGACCTCCCCAACCTCCCCAGGACCCCCAACCCCCAAAAATCCACCCCAATCCCACCAAACCCCCAAACCCCTCCCAGGACTCCCCAAACCCTCCCCCAAATCCCCCCAAATCTCCCCAGGACCCCCAAAATCCACCTCAAATCTCTCCCAGACACCCCAAACCTTCCCAGGACCCCCAAAATGCCCCAAAAAACTTCCCCAGGACCCCTCAAAACCCCCAAAATCCCCCAAAACCCCTCCCAGAACTCCCAAAAATCCCCCAAACCACTCCAGGACCCCCAAACCTCCCCAAACCCCCCCAGCCCCCAACCCCCCCAAATCCTTCCCAAACCTCCCCAGGATCCCCTCAAACGCCCCAAAATCCCCCAGGACTCCCCAAACCCCTCCCAACCCCCAGGACCCCCAATTTCCCTCTATACCCCCAACCCCCTCAACCCCTCCCAGCCCCCTAAACCAACCCAGGACCCCCAAAATCCCCCAGGACCCCCAATTCCCCCAACCCTCCCAGCCCCCAACCCCCCTCAAAATCCCCCAAACTCCCCAACCCCACCCAAACATCCCCAGGACTCCCCAAACCCCCCAAATCCCCCAAACCTCCCCAGGACACTCCAAAATCCCCCAAAACCCCCCGACCCCCAAAATCCCCCAACCCCACCTGGCCCCCAAACCTCCCAGGACCCCCAAAATCCCCTTAAACCCCCAAAATCCCCCAAACCTTCACAGGAATCCTCAAATTTCTCCCCAAACCCCTCAGAATCCCCCAAACCTCCCCAGGACCCCCAAACCTCCCAAAGCCCCCCGTGCCCCCACCCTCTGCAGGACGATGATGTCATCCTCGCTCAGGGGGTCCCCGCTCAGGGGGTCCTTCATGTCCTTGCGGATCAGGCGCTCGACGCACTCCAGGGTCACCACTGAGCCCCTAAAATGGGTTAGGGGGTCACTTATGGGGTTATGGGGTCACTTCTGGGGTCAGTTCTGGGGTCAGTTCTGGGGTCAGTTCTGGGGTTATGGGGTCAGTTCTGGGGTCAGTTATAGGGTCAGGTGGGGCAGGTCTGGGGTTATGGGGTCAGTTCTGGGGTCAGTTCTGGGGTCAGTTATAGGGTCAGTTCTGGGGTCAGGGGGGTCAGGTCTGGGGTGTGGATGAGGCACTCGACGCACTCCAGGGTCACCACTGAGCCCCTAAAAATGGTATGGGGTCACTTATGGGGTCAGTTCTGGGGTCAGTTCTGGGCTAGGTTATGGGATCAGTTCTGGGGTCAGTTCTGGGGTTATGGGGTCAGTTCTGGGGTCAGTTATAGGATCAGGTATGGGGTTATGGGGTCAGTTCTGGGGTCAGTTCTGGGGTCAGGTGGGGCAGGTCTGGGGTGTGGATGAGGCGCTCGACGCACTCCAGGGTCACAACTGAGCCCCTAAAACGGATTATGGGGTCACTTATGGGGTTATGGGGTCACTTATGGGGTCAGGTATGGGGTCAGTTATGGGATGGGTTATGGGGTCAGTTGTGGGGTCAGTTATAGGATCAGTTCTGGGGTCAGTTATAGGGTCAGGTGGGGCAGGTCTGGGGTGAGGATGAGGCGCTCGATGCACTCCAGGGTCACAACTGAGACCCTAAAACGGGTTATGGGGTCACTTATGGGGTCAGTTATGGGGTCAGTTATGGGGTTATGGGGTCACTTATAGGGTTATAGGATCAGTTCTGGGGTCAGGTCTGGGGTCAGTTCTGGGGTCAGTTATGGGGTTATGGGGTCAGTTCTGGGGTTATGGGGTCAGGGGGGTCAGGTCTGGGGTGTGGATGAGGCGCTCGACGCACTCCAGGGTCACAACTGAGCCCCTAAAAATGTTATGGGGTCACTTATGGGGTTATGGGGTCACTTATGGGGTCACTTATGGGGTTATAGGGTCAGTTATAGGGTTATGGGGTCGGGTATGGGGTCAGTTCTGGGGTTATGGGGTCAGGTCTGGGGTCAGTTATGGGGTTATGGGGTCAGTTCTGGGGTCAGGGGGTCAGGTCTGGGGTGTGGATGAGGCGCTCGATGCACTCCAGGGTCACCACCGAGCCCCTGTGGGGTCAGGTATGGGGTTATAGGGGCAGTTATGGGGTCACTTATGGGGTCAGTTCTGGGATCAGTTCTGGGGTCAGGTGTAGGGTCAGTTCTGGGGTCAGTTATAGGATCAGTTCTGGGCTAGGTTATGGGATCAGTTATAGGATCGGTTCTGGGGTCAGTTCTGGGGTCAGTTCTGAGGGTTATGGGGTCAGTTATGGGCTAGGTTATGGGATCAGTTCTGGGGTCAGTTCTGGGGTCAGTTCTGGGGTCAGTTATAGGATCAGTTATGGGGTCAGTTCTGGGGTCAGTTATGGGGTCAGTTCTGGGGTCAGTTATGGGGTCAGTTATGGGGTCCAGTGGTATCAGTCTGGGGTCGGGTCTGGGGTGTTCTAGGGCTGTGTTTGGGGTCAGTTCTGGGGTGACTCCGAGGGTCTGAGGCGGCACTGGGGTGTGGGTCTGCCCATGGGGTCCACTGGTTGGCGGCCACCGTTATGGGGTCAGTTATGGGGTCAGTTATGGGGTCAGTTATGGGGTCAGTTCTGGGGTCATGGGTCAGTTCTGGGGTCGGGTTCTGGGGTCAGTTCTGGGGTCAGTTCTGGGGTCAGTTTTTGGGGTGACTCACGAGGTCTGGGGCACAGCACTGAGGTCGCTGGTGTGCTCCAGGGTCCTGAGTGACTGCAGCCAGTTCTAGGGTCAGTTATGGGGTCAGTTCTGGGGTCAGTTATGGGGTGCTATGGGGTCGTTCTGGGTCAGGTCATGGGGTCAGGTTATGGGGTCAGTTATGGGGTTATAGGATCAGTTATGGGGCTTCAGGTGTTTCGGGCAGGATTTTGGGGTCGTCAGGGGGTGTTTTGGGGTGACTCACGAGGGTCTGAGCACAGCTACAGGGTGTGGTTGCCCAGGGAGTCCTAGGTCACGGCACACACGTTATGGGGTAGGTATGGGGTCAGTTATGGGGTCAGTTATGGGGTCAGTTATGGGGTCAGGGTATCACGGTTGGGTTGGGGGTTTCAGGGCTGTTTTTGGGGTCTCAGGGGTGATTTTGGGGTGACTCACGAGGGTCTGAGCACAGCACAGGGGGTGTGGTTGCCCAGGGGGTCCCTGGTGACGGCACACACGTTATGGGGTCAGTTATGGGGTCAGTTATGGGGTCAGTTATGGGGTGGGTTATGGGGTTATAGGATCAGTTATGGGGTCGGTGTTTCAGGGGTGATTTTGGGGTGGTTTTGGGGTGATTTTGGGGTGACTCACGAGGGTCTGAGCACAGCACAGGGGGTGTGGTTGCCCAGGGGGTCCCTGGTCACTGCACACACGTTATGGGGTCAGTTATGGGGTCAGTTCTGGGGTCAGTTATGGGGTCAGTTATGGGGTCAGTTCTGGGGTCAGTTATGGGGTCAGTTATGGGGTCAGTTCTGGGGTTATAGGATCAGTTATGGGGTCGGTGTTTCAGGGGTGATTTTGGGGGTCTCAGGGGTGTTTTTGGGGTGACTCACGAGGGTCTGAGCACAGCACAGGGGGTGTGGTTGCCCAGGGGGTCCCTGGTGACTGCACACACGTTATGGGGTGGGTTATGGGGTCAGTTATGGGGTCAGTTATGGGGTCAGTTCTGGGGTCAGGGTATCACGGTTGGGTTGGGGGTTTCAGGGGTGATTTTGGGGGTCTCAGGGGTGACTCACGAGGGTCTGAGCACGGCACAGGGGGTGTGGTTGCCCAGGGGGTCCCTGGTCACGGCACACACGTTATGGGGTCAGTTATGGGGTCAGTTATGGGGTAGGTGTTTCAGGGGTGATTTTGGGGTGGTTTTGGGGTCTCAGGGGTGACTCACGAGGGTCTGAGCACAGCACAGGGGGTGTGGTTGCCCAGGGGGTCCCTGGTCACGGCACACACGTAGCGCTCCCCGGGGTCCCGCGCCAGGAGCTGCCCCGGGCTCAGCCCCGGCTCGGCCGGGCAGAAACGAACCCCGACCAGCTGGGCCAGCCGGAGCCGCCGGCCCGACATGGGGCAGCGAACGTGGGGGTCCTGGGGGGAAATACACCCTAAATACACCCCAAATACACCCAAAAAACACCCCAAACCATCCCCAAATCCCCCAGACATGGGGCACCGAACGTGGGGGTCCTGGGGAAAAACACCCCAAATATATCCTAAATAAACCCCAAATACACCCCAAACCATCCCCCAATCCCCCCAGACATGGGGCACCTCACGTGGGGGTCCTGGGGGGAAAATACACCCTAAATACACCCAAATACACCCCAAATCCCCCAGACATGGGACAGCGAACGTGGGGGTCCTGGGGGGAAAAACACCCTAAATATACCCCAAATATACCCCAAATACACCCAGAGAGACCCCCAAATCCCCCCAGACATGGGACAGCGAACGTGGGGGTCCTGGGGGGAAAAAACATCCTAAATACACCCCAAATATACCCTAAATATACCCCAAATACACCCCAAATCACCCCCAAATCCCCCAGACATGGGACAGCGAACGTGGGGGTCCTGGGGGGAAAAAACATCCTAAATACACCTTAAATACACCCCAAATATACCCTAAATACATCCCAAATACACTAACCCCAAACCATCCCCAAATCCCCCAGACATGGGACACCGAACGTGGGGGTCCTGGGGGGAAAATACACCCTAAATACACCTTAAATACACCCAAAAAACATCCCAAATACACCCCAAACCATCCCCAAATCCCCCAGACATGGGACAGCGAACGTGGGGGTCCTGGGGGGAAAATACACCCTAAATACACCTTAAATACACCCCAAATATACCCTAAATACATCCCAAATACACCTTAAATACACCCCAAACCATCCCCAAATCCCCCAGACATGAGGCACCGAACGTGGGGGTCCTGGGGGAGAAATACACCCTAAATATACCCTAAATACACCCAAAAAACATCCCAAATACACCCAGACATGGGACAGCGAACGTGGGGGTCCTGGGGGGAAAAAACACCCTAAATACATCCCAAATACACCCAGAGAGACCCCCAAACCATCCCCAAATCCCCCAGACATGGGACAGCGAACGTGGGGGTCCTGGGGGGAAAAACACCCCAAATATACCCCAAATACACCCCAAATACACCCCAAACCATCCCCAAATCCCCCAGACATGGGGCACCGAACGTGGGGGTCCTGGGGGAAAGATACCCCAAATATACCCTAAATACATCCCAAATACACCCCAAACCATCCCCAAATCCCCCAGACATGGGACAGCGAACGTGGGGGTCCTGGGGAAACAGGGGGTAAATACACCCCAAATATACCCCAAATACACCCAGAGAGACCCCCAAATCCCCCAGACATGGGACACCGAACGTGGGGGTCCTGGGGGGAAAAAACACCCTAAATACACCCCAAATACATCCCAAATACACCCCAAATCCCCCAGACATGGGACACCCAACGTGGGGGTCCTGGGGGAAAAAACACCCTAAATACACCCTAAATACATCCCAAATACACCCCAAACCATCCCCAAATCCCCCAGACATGGGACAGCGAACGTGGGGGTCCTGGGGGGAAAATACATCCTAAATACACCCCAAATACACCCCAAATACACCCAAATACCCCAAATCCCCCAGACATGGGGCACCGAACGTGGGGGTCCTGGGGGGAAAAACACCCCAAATATACCCTAAATACACCCCAAATCACCCCCAAATCCCCCAGACATGGGGCACCGAACGTGGGGGTCCTGGGAAAACACCCAAATATACCTAAATACACCCCAAATACACCTAAATCCCCAGACATGGGGCACTGAATGTGGGGTCCTGGGAAAAACACCCCAAATATACCCTAAATACACCCCAAATACACCCCAAATCCCCCAGACATGGGGCACCGAATGTGGGGGTCCTGGGGGGAAAAACACCCCAAATATACCCCAAATATACCCCAAAGACCCCCAAATCCCCCCAGACATGGGACAGTGAACGTGGGGGTCCTGGGGGGAAAAAACATCCTAAATACACCCACAGAGACCCCAAATACACCCCAAATACACCCCAAACCATCCCCCAATCCCCCAGACATGGGACAGCGAACGTGGGGGTCCTGGGGGAGAAAAACACCCTAAATACACCTTAAATACACCTTAAATAAACCCCAAATCATCCCCAAACAACCCCCAAATCCCCCAGACATGGGACAGCGAACGTGGGGGTCCTGGGGGGAAAAAACACCCCAAATATACCCCAAATACACCCAAAAAACATCCCAAATACACCCCAAACCATCCCCAAATCCCCCAGACATGGGGCACCGAACGTGGGGGTCCTGGGGGGAAAATACACCCTAAATACACCCCAAATACACCCAGAGAGACCCCCAAATACACCCACAGAGACCCCCAAATCCCCCAGACATGGGACACCAAACGTGGGGGTCCTGGGGGGGGGGAAATACACCCTAAATATACCCCAAATACACCTTAAATACACCCTAAATACACCCAGACATGGGACACCGAACGTGGGGGTCCTGGGGGGAAAAAACACCCTAAATATACCCTAAATATACCCCAAATACACCCTAAATACACCCAAATACACCTTAAATACACCCTAAATACACCCCAAATACACCCCCAGACCCCAAATACACCCAGAGAGCCACAGGGACCCCCAGAGACCCCCCCAAATCCCCCCCAGACATGGGACATCAAACCTGGGGGGTCCTGGGGGGGGAAATGGGGGGGGTCAGGGCACCCCAAAAACACCCCCAGAGACCCCAAAAACAGCAACAGAGACCCCCAAAACAACCACAGAGTCCCCCCCCCAGATCATGATGGGGGTCCCACCCTGGGGGTCCCACCCTGGGGTCACTCAGGGGGGGTCCCATTATGGGGGTCCCACCCTGGGGGTCTCACCCTGGGGGTCTCATTATGGGGGTCTCATTATGGGGGGGTCCCCTGGGGGTCACTCACAGGGGTCTCATTAA
>NW_026087134.1:0-7355 GCF_022539395.1 Myiozetetes cayanensis
GAAGGAAAACAAATTATGGAAAAGGGAAAATAACAGTCCTTTATTAAAGGTATATGTGTATTAACAGGAACACGAAAAAAACCAAGTAAAATAACTAAGCAATACTCCTATACCCACCAATAATCCCCTTCAAGAACAAAACCGATAAATTGGCAAGAAGAAAATCAAACAGTTCAATTTTTTGCACCCTTTGATGCAGTTCCAACCACAGTCAGCAGGGGGCGCTGTTGGGTCACTGGAGATGCAAAATTTGTAATGTCCTGTATCATTCACCAGGTGGCGCTGTTGGGTCACTGAAGGTGCAAAAACTTGTAGTGCCCTATTGTAGTCACCAGGTGGCGCTGTTGGATCACTGGAGGAAGCAGAACTTGTAATGTCCAGTGCCCATCACCAGGCGGCGCTATGGAATCCCTAGTCACTGCCCCATGGGATGGGGAAAAAAAAAAACCAAAACAAAACAGTACTCTCCAGGTACAAACCAAAAACCAAGAAAAACTGGGTTCCCCTTCCCTTCCCACACTGGGGAAGAGAGAGAGAGGGGACTGGGGGGGAAGGGGGAAGGAAAAAGGAAAAAAAACCAGCAATAAAACAGAAAGTTCTCCCAATGGAAGAAAACTCACGAACTTCAGCTGATTAGGATTAGTGTTAAGCAGGGCCTGCAGCCAGCAACAGCTGAGAAGAGAACAGCAACAAACTCCACTCCGACAGGAAGAAAAGAAGCAAACTCGGCAGCTCTGCAGCTTACAGCAGGTCCTCGCCTCCCTGGCACACACACACCAGCCACACCTCCCTTCCCCACTTCCTTCCAGCCCCACACACCTGCTCCCCCTCAACTCTTCCCCCTTTGTTGTCAAGGAGACTAATCTCTCGGCTGTTACTGGGCCAGGCCAATTCTTTTGTTCACCTAATGGGCAATATACAGAGCACACACACACACACACGGCAGGGGGAAAGGGAATGAAAAAATTCTTTGCTAAAATCAGAACTATGACAGGAATTGATATGAGAATGGGTAACAGGGGTTTGAGCTGGTGTGTTAAAGGGTAAAGGGATAATATGCTGCTATTGTAAAACCTACATTTATTACATAACTACTTGTAAGATCGGGGCCCCTGGTGGTCTAGCGGTAAAGGCGCCGCGCTATCACCGCGGAGACCCGGGTTCGATTCCCGGTCAGGGCCACTCCCGGGCAGGTGGGGCTCGTTAGCCCTTAAAGGCAACCCACCTACGTCCTGAGGACCTCGCTGCCACCGTCCAAGCTCGCTTGGCCCCGGCAGATGAACCTTAGGATTAAAGGGTGGGCTCAGTTCCGCGCACACTGTGTCTCACCTAAAAAATCCAATGCACAGGCTGGAAGGTGGAAAGACCTTCCCCGGATCTTCGCTCGCGAAGACTGGCCATTATTATTATTATTATTATTTATTATTATTACTTGTAAGATCTACAAAAATTAAAAAAAAATCAAAACATCAAAACTCCAAGGTATCAATGAGGATCCCATTTTTGGTAGCTGACAAGTTACAATTTGGAGAGAGGGGGGGAAAGGAAGGGATATCCCACAGTCACTCACCTCACTGGGTGCGTTGGATCAGCCAGCCTGAAGCCCGTATCCGCTGTTCGACTGCAGGAACCACCGGAGCACACCTCCTTAAGCCAGGTGCACCTGATTGCCCTCAGGGTCAAGAGAGTTCCCTTGATGAGAGAGCGATCTGCTTACCTGTATCCTAGTTGAGCGCCATTTACCACAGTTCGGGAATAAACACACAAGACCTGCGGGGTTCGAAGCACAGGGTAGCAGATTCTGGGCAGATCTGCCTTTATTTAAAATGGGGGGCTTTTATAGGGCAGACTGAGGAGGGTTCTGGAAAAAGGGAGTGGATATGTAAAACTAGGAGGGTTTAACATGAATATGTAAGAGGGAGGTGGGTATATGACCATGAGGTAACTTGGAAGGGATATGATTGGGTAGGACACATACATCACAGTAAGTTGTCCAATAGGAGAGTAGAAAACAGTCCAAAGGAGAAAACTTTACAGTAACACAGGGGAACATGCCTGAACATGTCCTGAAACAATAGCATCAACTTAACTATAGGTTTTAGCCAAACAGTCCCTGCAAACCATCCATTAGACAAAGGCAGGGTCACTGCTCTTGTCCTCAAGAAACTCTTTCTTCCACAACAGGTACGATTCATCCTCCTTGCAGTCACCTCCAACACAATTTCATTTTAAGCATTTTTGTATTTGGATACAGAAATTCCCTGATCACCATGTTGCTTGATGTATTAATGTGGATATTGTATCCGAGCCTGTTCATCTTTCTGCATATGGGGAACTATTTGCCTATTTTGATGTTCTATTTAAGACCAGGGTGAGGGATCAAAATTGCTTTATTAATATACTATGTCAATGTCATCCGAACATCAGAAGCAGTGAGTTTCATTGTAAATGTGTATTCAGTCTTGTTTGCCTGTCCTGCTTTGGGTTACTACCTCTGGGGCCTCATTAAAAATTGCACCCAGCCTTTTAGGGGAACAGGAGGTTGTTTCCAGCCTTTTACCTCTTTCTCCTCCTTCAGACCTGCTACAACAGTCTTTGAAAATATTGAGTTTCCTTTTGATATTAAAGACAGTGTAATGTTGCTGTTAGTGCTGCTTTCTCTGCTCTGTGCTGTCTACACCATGCTTAGGGTCAGAACAGGGTCTACTAGGGAGGTTGTCTGGAGGCCTGCCATGGGAGTGGATAATGTTGAGTGGCACAGGGAGGACATCGGCCAGTATTTGGAGAAGTTCTCTCCTCCAATGATGTGGAAATTCACCCCTGAACAACTGCAGGATCCTGTTAGCGTGATAAGACTGGTGAAGGAAAAATAGTCTGGCAGCTCCTGAGATGGCCAGCTCACAGTAACCTGCTGGGCCCTGGCCACTGCCTACTGGATACTACTTGGTATGGTACAGCACCATCGGGGGAGGAGAGAAGGAGCAAATCCACAGGAACAGTGTCCACCCAAACCATGGCTGAGTCAGAGGGAAAAAGAAATAAATCAACCAGCACCGTGTCCGCACAAACTGTCAATTAACCAGAAGGACAACTGAAACCAATAGCAGTCGCCTCTGTTCAGGAAAGGAAATCAAAGACTAAATCAGTTTGTATAGTGATTGATGACGAAGAGATAGGACCTCCACGTCCAGCAAAGGGGACAGTCAGAAATAATCACTCAGTCCCTATCCCTGGGTGAGCTACGTGAGCTCCGGGGAGAGTTCACGCGACAGGCAAATGAGTCCATTCTGACCTTGCTGCTTCGAATCTGGGATGCCGCAGTTAACCATACTGTTCTAGATAGGAGTGAAACAAGGAAACTGAGATCCCTGTCTCAAGATGTGATCATTGATCTGGGGATTGAAAAGAGGCAGGAAATGCTCAGCCTCTGGTGGCGACTGTTGTCCAGTGTGAGGGAGAGATATCTTTGTAAGGAGAACCTCCACATACAACAAGGACAGTGGAACATGATGGAACAAGGTATCCGGTGCTTACAGGAATTAGCCATACTGGGGATAATCTTTTCAGTGTGAAAAAAGTCCTAAAAGTCCAGACATTGTACAGTGCACATCCCAAATGTGATTAAAGTTTGTATGGTTCTGACCAGAAATGTATTCCCGCTACTTAGCAATGTTGCAATGGAGGGAGGGAAAAGACAAGGTGGGTGCATTGGTTAGTAAACTCAGGATTTATGAAGACACTGTCACTGCCCCATTACGAGCCCACATCTCATCAGTGGAAACCGAACTGGCCAAACATGTCCGAAGCCTTGAAGAGAAGATTGAAGCAGGTCACCAGAAGCTAAGAGAGGAAATTAAGGAAGGGATCTTCCATATCTCACCAGGACAAACAAGAGTCTCTGCTATCAGGAGCAGGCATCCCCAAGGTAAGGAGAGAGGGTACACTCCAGGTGGCAATCTATGGTTTTACTTCCATGAGCATAGAGAAGATAGGAGGAAGTGGGATAGAAAACCCACCTCTTCCTTAGCAGCCCGGGTACATGAATTGAAAAGAGGAACAAGTACCACAAGGAACTCTTCAAGGATAAATGTTGCTCTGGTCTCTCATGGGCAAGACTCCAGATGGTACAGGAATGATGATACGTCTGATCCTCTTGAAGGGACCTCCAGGTCACTGTAGGAGAATTAGAAACCTTTTGGGTTAAGGCAGGAGTAAACCAGCTGATGGGAATCTGAGGAGTCTCAAGGACTAAGTGTTTTGAGAACATGACAAAGACTGGACATCTGCAGGGATGAGAAAAACAGCACCTGCAGAAGGGAGTTTAAGCTGAACCTGCCAGGAGGCATGTGAATAGAAGTGTTGTGGTTAGATTTAGAAGGAGAAGAATTTAAAAAATAAGATATGTTAGCTAGCCAATAATAATCATGTGAACAGTGTATGTTTTGTGTGTGTGACCAATAATAGGTTAAGTAGTCAAATATGTGGTAGTTATTGAATTGTATAAAGGTAAGTGTAATTTCCAATAAAGATGAAGCTTCCAAAACATCATATTGGTGCGTGTGAAGTTTCCACTGGGTCTCGCACTTGCTTACAGGTCACACTTACAATAAGAGCACAGTGAGTACCATGACCAGCACTAGGGGTGCCCTGTCTCTAGCCAGGTAGAGGAGAGGGACAGTCGGGTCTGTGCGACTGTGTGGATTCGGTGGCCTGGCACATCAGACCCACAAAGATATAAGACTTTAGTTGAAACCGGTGCACAATGTACTTTGATGCCATCAAGATACGTAGGGGCAGAATCCATCTCTATTTCTGGGGTGACAGGGGGTTCCCAACAGCTGACTGTACTGGAAGTTGAAGTGAGCTTGACTGGGAAGGAATGGCATAGACACCCCATCGTGACTGGTCCAGAGGCCCCATGTATCCTTGGCATAGATTACCTGAGGAGTGGGTATTTCAAAGACCCAAAAGGACTCCTTTGGGCCTTTGGCATAGCTACTGTGGAGACAGAGGAAATTAGACAGTTGAACACCTTGCCTTTTCTCTCAGAGGACCCTTCATCTGTGGGACTGCTGAAGGCTGAAGTACAATTGGTACCCATGGCCACAGCAACATTACACCACCTGCAATACCGCACCGACCAAGACTCCGTGGCTCCTATACATAAGATGATCCATGAACTGGAGACCCAGGGGGTGGTCAGCAAGACTGGCTCACCCTTTAATAGCTCAATATGGTCAGTGCGTAAGTCGAGTGGAGAGTGAAGGCTGATGGTGGATTAATGTGGACTCAATGAAGTCACACCACCCCTGAGTGCTGCTGTGCCAGACATGCTGGAGCTTCAGTATGAGCTGGAGTCCAAGGCAACCAAGTGGTATGCTACCATTGACATTGCCAATGCAATCCATTCCTTTGACAGTAGAGTGCAGGCCACAATTTGCTTTCACTTGGAGAGGTGTGCAGTACACCTGGAATCGGCTTCCCCAGGGGTGGAAACACAGTCCCACCATTTTCCATGGACTGATCCAGACTGCACTGGAAAAGGGTGAGGCTCCAGAACATCTACAGTACATCAATGACATCACTGTATGAGGGAATACAGCAGAGGAAGTCTTCATGAAAGAGAGAAGATAATCCAGATTTTCCTAAGAGCTGGTTTTGCCATTAAACAAAGTAAGGTCAAGGGACCTGCTCAGGAAATTCAGTTCCTAGGAGTGAAGTGGCAAGATGGATTCCTCCAGATTCCAATGGAGGTGATTAACAAAATAGCAACCATGTCCCCACCAACCAGCAAGAAGGAAACACCGGCTTTCCTACGTGCCATGGGTTTTTGGAGAATGCATATCCCTGAGTACCGTCAGATTGTAAGTCCTCTCTACCTTGTGACACAGAAGAAAAGTGATTTCCATTGGGGCCCTGAACAGCAAAAGGCCTTTGAGCAAATTAAGCAGGAGATTTCCCATGCAGTAACCCTTGACCAGTCAGGACAGGACAGGACATGAAGAATGTGCTCGACACTGCAACCGGGGAGAATAGCCCTTCCTGGAGCCTCTGGCAGAAAGCGCCCGAGGAGACCCAAGGTCGACCACTGATATTCTGGAGTCAGGGTTACAAAGGATCTGAAGCCAGCTATACCCCGAGAAAGAAATCTTGGTTGCTTATGAAGGAGTTCGAGTTACCTCAGAAGTGATTGGCACCAAAGCACAGTTCATCTTGGCACCCCGACTACCGGTGCTGGGCTGGATGTTCAAGGAAAAAGCTCCTTCTACACATCACGCCACCGATGCCACATGGAGTAAGTGGATCGCTCTGATCACACAGCGAACCCGGATAGGGAATCCTAATCGCCCTGGGATTCTGGAAATTATCACCAACTGACCTGAAGGTGAGAGTTTCAGACTATCCTCTGAAGAAGAAGAGGAGCAGATGACACAGGCTGAGGAGACCCCACCATATAACCAGCTCCCAGAAGATGAAAAGCGATATGTTCTCTTCACAGATGGCTCCTGTCGCATTGTAGACACAAACCAGAAATGGAAGGTAGCCGTATGGAGTCCCACATGGCAAGTTGCAGAAGCGATCGAAGGACAAGGTAGGTCAAGTCAGGTTGCAGAGTTTAAAACTGTTCAACTGGCTTTGGATATCGCTGAACGACAGAAGTGGTCAAGACTCTATCTCTCCCCCATGGATGGTGGCCAGTGCTCTGTGGGGATGGCTAGAGCAGTGGAGAAAGGCCAACTGGCAGCACAAAGGGAAACCCATCTGGACGGCTGAGATGTGGCAGGATATTGCTGGCTGGGTAGAGAAGCTGAGCGTGAAGGTCCATCACGTAGATGCTCACGTACCCAAGAGTTGGGGTAATGAAGAGCATCATAACAATGAGCAGGTGGCCCGAGTTGCCAGGATTAAAGTCTCTCAGGTAGATCTGGATTGGCAGCAGGCCAAGTGGGTGAAACCTCTGTGGTATGGTGGAAGGTGGTAAAATACAGGTATGGGGAAGCCTGGCAATTTAACTACATCACACTTCCCCAGACCCGCCAAGGCAAGCACTACGTCCTGACCATGGTAGAAGTCATGACTGGATAGCTGGAGACATATCCCGTGAAGCCACTCACTTAAAACTTTGAAACATAAAAGGTTAACACAAAATTGTAAGAGAAATTTCAAAACCTTAACATTAGGAAACTAGGCAGTCCTTGAGATAGCAACTCAGCGAATCCTAGAGCAGTCCTAGAGAGATAGCTGCATTCCTCACAGAGAAAGCAACTCAGCAAATCGTAGGATGAGCCAAAAGTCAGCCTGACCTTATTGTGTTCGCCAAAACTGCCTTAAAAAGGAGAAGATCTAAAGAAAGT
>NW_026087135.1:0-7110 GCF_022539395.1 Myiozetetes cayanensis
AAGGGGATTGAAAGAGAAAAAGAGGAGATCTAGTGCAGTTTTCAGTTTCAGAGGCTCTTTTTTATTTCTTCTGGGCAGACAAAAGCTACTGCAGGTACAAGAACTCCCTCTCTTCTAGTTCTTCTCTCTGGTTAAGCTCCAAGAATGAAGGCCTAGAAGGTTTGGATGGAGTTTCTGGCATCTGCCGTGGAGCACCTGCACTGACAGCAGGCTCTGGGCTGAGCTGTGAGGGCTTTGGGATGCAGGAGTGCCTTGGGCCCAGAGACCACTGTGACACGGCGGCCAGCCGCCCTTGGCGTGGCTGGGGAGATGGAAGGATCCCTGGAGTGCCCACTGCCAGGAGAGCAGCTCCCGCAGGAGGCAGCATCTCCCCTGGCTGCTTTGGCACATCTGTGCCAAAGTGTGGCAAAGAGCGAGATGGCAGAGTTTTTTGAGAATGTGAATTCTCAGCCCCACCAGGAGAGCCCAGAGAGCAGGCGCCAAGTGAGGGACGGGGCAGGAGGGAGAGGCTGCTGGTGGGACAGGGCTGGGACAGGGCTTGCTGGCACGGGGGGTGCTGTGCCAAGGCAGCTGCCTCCATGCCATCCCACCTCCTCCTTTGCCTTCCCGCAGGTGAGCAACCCCCAGCAACACGCAGCGCCTGCGGAGAGCCTGGGCCAGGCCTCGTCCCTCCCTGGGGACGGGCTGCCACCGCTGCCCGGCCAGCAGAGCTTGCAGGGCAGCGGGAGCCACCTGAGCCTTGTGGCAAGCAAGGTGGAGACTCCGCAGGGGCAGGAGATGAGCGGCCCGGCCCACCCCAAGCTGAGGGCTTCCCGTGGCGAATCCACCCTGCCATGGCAGCAGCTCAGCTTGGAGGAGAAGGAGCTCCTGCTTCTGCAGAAGGACCAGGACCATCTTGCCTCCCTGACATGGCTTGATGGCAGAGCTGGGCAGGTAAATGCCAAGGACGGGATGGCATCAGACAGCACAGGGGGATGAGCCTCCCTCTCTCGGGGCCGGCTGCTGCACTGCAGCGCTGCAGCCCCTTCATCTGCCCTGGACAGCCCTGTCCCAGCAGCTCCTGCTGCCAGGTCCCCGGCGCGCATTTGCTGGGGGGAATCGGGAGACCTTGGCAAAGAAGCCAATCCCAAACTTCCCTTAGGGTTGCAAGGGCCCTCTGGAGATCATCCACTCCAACCTCCCTGCCAAGAGCCAGGCTGGCCTGAGGCAGGTCATACCACAGTGCCTTCAGAGAGCTTTGGAATGGCTGTGGAGATGGAGATTCCAGCAGCTTCCTGGGCAGCCTGGGCCAGTGCTCTGCCACCCTCAGGGTGCAAAAGTTCTTCCTCCTCATGTTGATGGAGATCTCCTCAAGAATTGTCCCTCTGTCCTTTCTCATCTGCCAGGCCAACCCCAAGCTGGACAGCGGGAAGCCAGAGCTGACGGGCCTGGAGGGACTGGAGGTCATCCCAAGCTCCCAGAAGGTGCTGGAGTGGCTCCAAGCCCATTTTCCCTTGGACACCTGGGCCTTGGAGTGGCACTCCGGCACTGAAGAAGGGCTGTC
The DNA here is from genome assembly GCF_022539395.1 of Myiozetetes cayanensis. Taxonomy (NCBI): domain Eukaryota; kingdom Metazoa; phylum Chordata; class Aves; order Passeriformes; family Tyrannidae; genus Myiozetetes; species Myiozetetes cayanensis. Next base: position 1,544 of record NW_026087135.1, read on the forward strand.
CCGTGGGCTGCCAACATCCAGTGCCCTGGGAGATGCCCGCAGAAGCCAGGCATCCCAATGTCCAGCATTGCCCCAGTGGTGGCAGGCCTGGCCCAGCCCTCCCGGAGAGCAGCACCCAGGCCAGGCCGGCACCGCCACCACCGCAGTCACTGCCGGCCACGCGCTGCCCGCTCTTGCCTGGCAGGAGACCTCGGCGCCGGCGGTGGGAGCAGGAGCTTGCCTGTGGCCCGCTCAGCCCCTTGGCCACGGCTCTCCTCCTGCCACGGCCACTGCCAACCCGGCGCGACGGCAGCGACGCTCCCTGTTCGGGAGGGTGCTCAGGGCTGTGCGCAGGCTGTTCCTGGGCACCCATGTCCCAGCAGGGCAGGAGCAGCAGCGCCGGGCTGCCAGCGCCAGGCAGCTGCCTGCAGGTCACCCTGCTGAGCCTCAGCAGCGGCCGGCTGAGAGCGCGGCACAGGGAGGCACCGCAGCCACGGCTCCAGGGACAGCGCCTCCGGCATTTGGCTGCCTCAGGGGCACACTGCCAGACTGGGCTCTCCCAGTCATTCCTGTGACCAGTCTATGATGGCCCGAAAGAAACACCTCAGGACCGGAGCTGGTTCACAGTTTTCACCCAGTGTGCCCCTAGGCAGCAGTGTAGAGATAGAGTAGGTAGTGTAGGAGACGTAGATAGACAGATAGAGCGGTAGGTAGATAGATAGATAGTTACATAGATAGATTCATAGATAGATTAATATATAGATAGGAAGATATGTAGATACATAGAATGATAGATAGATAGATCAATAGATAGATTAATAGATAGATAGATAGATAGATAGATAGATAGATAGATAGATAGATAGATAGATAGATAGATATTAATAGGTTATAATTTTTCTTCAATAATACCTTCAATTTCACCTAAATTTTTGAGCTGTGCACAGACGAACAAAGGGGTTTCTCTCAGTTTAAATGAGACACAGGTCTTTTGCTCAGAATGAGTTATGAGGAAGACCCAAACTCCTCCATCTAAGCGATTGTAAATCCAAAAATAAGAGCCTCAGATCAAGGGGGAAAATTGTGGAAAAAAGGAAAGAAAGAACACCGCTTTATTAAACGATATCTGTGTATTGGTAGAAACAACAAAAGAAAAGAAGGAAACAGCTAAGCAATACTGCTAAACCCAAAAGTAACCCCTTCTAAACAAACCAATAAACAAGCCAAGGAAAAAAGGAAACAGGTCATTTTGCCTCATTTGGTGCAAATCTCACCACAGTCCAGCAAGGGGTTCTGTTGGATGACAGGGGATGCAGAGCCTGCAGTTCTGTCAGCTGGGGGCGCTGTGGAATCCCCGGTCGTTGCCACGTGGGGGACAACCTCCGGGGTGTGATGGAGAAACCGAAAATGGGTTTCCCTCCCCCCACACACACTGGGAAAGGGGAGAGAGAGGAGGGAGAGAAACAACAACAAAAAAGTCCTCCCCAGTGGGAAAATCTCACTCTGTTGTTCTGGCCGAGTCATGCTGTCTAGTTTTCCTTCTCCCTTTGATGAGCACAAGAACCATTGCTAAGAAAGAAACAAATGGGAATGGGGAAGGGGAAAAAGCCTTGTGAAACAGCTCCTCTCTGATGAAAATCCAATCAGGATCCCCAGCTGGCAGCCAGGACGTGAACCAAAACTCACCCAGCTTCCACTCCCACCTTGTTCCAGCTTCAGCAGCCAACCAGAACTCCTCCCTCCGCTTTCCCAGGAGACCAGAGGAGAAAAAAGGAAGAAGGAACTCCTCACCAGAATCTGAGGGCCATTAACTACAAGGCAGCTTCTTTTGTGCTCCTTAACTGCCCCCTTACCAGCACTGCAGGAAGTGGGCAGGGGGAAGGGAAAAATTCCTGCTTACTGTTGAAGAACCAGCAAAAGCACGACAGGGCTTCAAATCCAAAACGCTGAGATGAAGTCCACTTTTACATTTCGGAGAGCATTTTGATGCCCTCGAAGCAGGTGGCAGCTGCTGCAGGTAGAAGAGCTGTTGGGATGGTTCGGACCTGGCTCCCTGCCAACTGCCCGAACTCACAGGAACAACCCCTTCCCCTCCCTTCTTCCCTTAGGGCAAAGGAAAAAAGAACTCTCAAAACTGAAGGACCCAAAATCAAGCTAGTTCTAGAAAAAGATCTAGTTTGACGTCTATTACAGTTCTATCCAATTGAAATGCTATGGACACAGCCAAGGGAATCCAAACACCCCCCAAAGGGAAAGGGGAAGGGGAAAAAGGGACAAAAAGAGACACAGAACAGGTCTCCACAATCAAACCCAAGAACTAGCAAAAGAAAGAACTAGCAAAACAAATCTCACCACGTCCCTCAGAAAAGCCAGATCCCCAGACACAGCCAGCACTCTCCAATCTCTGCCTGGCAGACCAGCGGTCACTGCAGGCCTCAGGCTCTAGAGAAACCAGACCAATGCAAGGACCTGGTGCTCCTGGACCTGGTCGGAAGAGAAGAGAGAACCAAGGCCTCTCCTCCCTTCTCATTTAGACCCTGATTTACCTAAAAATCCTATGGAATGCTGGGAACGTGGCCTCTTCCTTGGTTACAAACTGGTCACCAAGAAAGGCCTAGATTAAAATTACCACAGCTGTCTTTCCTCTGGTCCTAATACCAGTTGAAGGTATAGGAATCCTCAGAGAGCATCCAGCTGTCCGACTATTGCAAGAAAAGCTTCGATTTAGCCCAAGGAACTGTGTGACTGCGGTTTCGAAAGAGTACTCCCCAATTTAGTGCCCTCACTGCCACTCTCCTTAACCCCAGGGCTGCTCTCTCCCTCTCTTTTCTCCTCCCCCTTCCCTCTGCAGCAGCACTGATTCCAAAGCATGGGGCACAGAAAGGGAAGGAAGGTCAGGGAGTGTAAGAAGAACAATTTCCTGGCAAACAGCAAGGAGAGAAGAAAACAAACAGCGACAGTGACAATCTTGAGGCAAAAGCATACAAAGGGGAGAGCGACTCCCATGCCAAAATGCTACCTGCAGAGCCAGGGTTTCCCTGAACAATCTTGGATGGCTTCCCCCGCCTTTTCCACCAGAAGCCACGTCCTTCTTCTTGGAAATCAGCGAGTCACTTGCCACCAGCACGGGCAATGATGCCGGGGGGTACCAAAGAACAGTAGGCTACAGCCACGTCTCCTCAAGCACACCGCTTTGTGGCTAATGGAAAAACAGTCAGCCTTTCCTGGCAGGAAGCAGGACAGTTGTGTGCATACCAAAGGGGGATTGAAAGAGAAAAAGAGGAGATCTAGTGCAGTTTTCCGTTTCAGAGGCTCTTTTTTATTTCTTCTGGGCAGGCAAAAGCTACTGCAGGTAGAAGACCTCTCTCTCTCTACCTTCTAGTTCTTCTCTCTGGTTAAGCTCCGAGAATGAAGGCCTAGAAGGTTTGGATGGAGTTTCTGGCATCTGCCGTGGAGCACCTGCACTGGCAGCAGGCTCAGGGCTGAGCTGTGAGGGCTTTGGGATGCAGGAGTGCCTTGGGCCCAGAGACCACTGTGACACGGCGGCCAGCCGCCCTGGCCGTGGCTGGGGAGATGGAAGGATCCCTGGGGTGCCCACTGCCAGGAGAGCAGCTCCCGCAGGAGGCAGCATCTCCCCTGGCTGCTTTGGCACATCTGTCTGTGCCAAAGGACGCCACTGAAAGCAATGGAGGAGGTTTGCCAGAAGGCAAATTCTCAGCCCCACCAGGAGAGCCCAGAGAGCAGGCGCCAAGTGAGGGACGGGGCAGGAGGGAGAGGCTGCTGGTGGGACAGGGCTGGGACAGGGCTTGCTGGCACGGGGGGTGCTGTGCCAAGGCAGCTGCCTCCATGCCATCCCACCTCCTCCTTTGCCTTCCCGCAGGTGAGCAACCCCCAGCAACACGCAGCGCCTGCGGAGAGCCTGGGCCAGGCCTCGTCCCTCTCTCCTTTCTCATCTGCCAGGCCAACCCCAAGCTGGACAGCGGGAAGCCAGAGCTGACGGGCCTGGAGGGACTGGAGGTCATCCCAAGCTCCCAGAAGGTGCTGGAGTGGCTCCAAGCCCATTTCACCATAGACACCTGGGCCTTGGACTGGGAGCCCCGCACAGGCAGAGGGTTGTCCCGTGGGCTGCCAACATCCAGTGCCCTGGGAGACGCCCGAAGAAGCCAGGCATCCCAAAGTCCAGAGCTGCCCCAGTGGTGGCAGGCCTGGCCCAGCCCTCCCGGAGAGCAGCTCCCAGGCCAGGCCGGCACCGCCACCACCGCAGTCACTGCCGGCCACACGCTGCCCGCTCTTGCCTGGCAGGAGGCCTTGGTGCTGACGGTGCAGGCAGGAGCTTGCCTGTGGCCCGCTCAGCCCCTTGGCCACGGCTCTCCTCCTGCCACGGGTACTCACAGCCCGGCGTGACAGCAACAATGCTCCCTGTTCCGGGAGGGTGCTCAGGGCTGTGCGCAGGCTGTTCCTTGGCACCCATGTCCCAGCAGGGCAAGAGCAGCAATGGCGGGCTGCCAGTACTCTTGCAGTGATCAATCCCTTCAAAATATTTTGGGCAGTCCATGAAGTGTAAGGGCAGGAGTCCTCCCTGTAGTGTCCCTCTGAGGCAGCCTGTCTGTGAGCTGGCAGCATATTGCTGGTCAAAGGCAGCCTGTCTGCTTTGCTCGATTTTGTAGCACATTTTTCTTCTCTCCTTTTAGTGCAAGTTCTTAGCTGTTCATATTCTGATCACACAGGAGGAGCTATTTTCTGCAGCAACACCTTTCCATGTTGGCTGTACTCAGGCAACTCTGGCCTGGTTTTCGTTCATCACAAAAAAGGCAGAGAAAAAGGTGGTTCTCTATCTAGGGTGTATATGAATGAATTTGAAGTATGGTGGGGTTTTTTATTTGGGATTTTTTTATTTCCACAGAAAAGCTTTATTCTTTGGCTGTGGAGAGTCTAGGTACATACAGAAATTCGGGTTCACCTGCCTCTCGTGGTGATGGTCATCATTCACCTTCATTTATCACCTGCTTGTCTACATGTTCAGAGCGATAGATCGATAGATAGATTAATAGATAGATTAGATAGATCGATTGATAGATTAGATAGATAGATAAGATAGATAGATAGATAGATAGATAGATAGATAGATAGATAGATAGATAGATAGATATTAATAGGTTATAATTTTTCTTCAATAATACCTTCAATTTCACCTAAATTCTTGAGTTGTGCGCATAGGAACAAAGAGGTTGTCTCAGTTTAAATGAGACACAGGTCTTTTGCTTAGGATGAGGATGAGGGCGACTCAAAATCCTCCATCTAAGCAATTACAAATCCAAAAATAAGAACCCTAGATCGAGCGAGAAAATTGTGAAAAAAAAGGAAAGAAAGAACACCGCTTTATTAAACGATATCTGTGTATTGGCAGAAACAACAAAAGAAAAGAAGGAAACAGCTAAGCAATACTGCTAAACCCCGAAAGTAACCCTTTCTAAACAAACCAATAAACAAGCCAAGGAAAAGAGAAAACAGTTCATTTTGCCTCATTTGGTGCAATTCTAACCCCAGTCAAGAGGGGATGCTGTTGGATGACCGGAGAGATGCAGAGC
>NW_026087136.1:0-7712 GCF_022539395.1 Myiozetetes cayanensis
TGACAGAGGGACACTGGGGGACAGTGGGGTGACAGGGGGGACCCTGGGGGTGGCAGGAGGTGACAGGGGAGGTGACAGGGAGGTGACAGTGTCCCCTGTGTCCCCAGCGGCGTCGGGGCACAGCACAGTGGGGGTGACAGGGGGGACACCTGGGGGTGACAGGGGGACACTGGGGGTGTCAGGGGGGTGACAAAGGGACACTGAGGGGTGGCAGGAGGTGACAGGGGGGATGACAGGGAGGTGACAGTGTCCCCCCTGTCCCCAGCGGCATCGGGGCATGGGACACTGGGGGTGGCAGGGGTGACAGGGGTGACAGAGGGACACTGGGGGTGACAGGAGGTGATGGTGGGGACACTGGGGGACACTGGGGGACACTGGGGGTGACAGGGGGACACTGGGGCTGGCAGGGGGTGACAGGGGGACACTGAGGGATGGCAGGAGGTGACAGGGGGACCCTGGGGTGACAGGGAGGTGACAATGTCCCCCCTGTCCCCAGTGGCGTCAGGGTACGGGACCCTGGGGGTGACAGGAGGGACCCTGGGGGTGACAGAGGGGACACTGGGGGTGTCAGGGGGGACACTGGGGATGGCAGGGAGGTGACAGTTTGGTGTCCCTGTCCCAGTGGCATCGGGGCATGGCACAGTGTGGGTGGCAGGAGGTGACAGGGGGACCCTGGGGGTGACAGGGGGACACTGTGGGGTGGCAGGGGTGACAGGGGACGCTGGGGGTGACAGAGGGACACTGGGGGTGGCAGGAGGTGACAGGGGGACCCTGGGGGTGACAGGGAGACACTGGGGGTGGCAGGGGGTGACAGGGGGACCCTGGGGGTGACAGGGGGACACTGTGGGTGGCAGGGGGTGACAGGGAGACACTGGGGGTGACAGGAGGTGACAGGGGGACCCTGGGGGTGACAGGGAGGTGACAGTGTCCCCCTGTCCCCAGCGGCGTCGGGGTACGGGACACTGTGGGTGTCAGGGGGGACGCAGGGGGTGACAGGGGAACACTGTGGGTGGCAGGGAGGTGTCAGGGGGACACTGAGGGGTGGCAGGAGGTGACAGGGGGGATGACAGGGGGGTGACAGTGTCCCCCTGTCCCCAGCGGCGTCGGGGTACGGCACAGTGTGGGTGGCAGGGGGACACTGGGGGTGACAGGGGGACACTGGGGCGTAGGGGGTGACAGAGGGACACTGTGGGTGGCAGGGGGTGACAGGGAGACCCTGGGGGTGACAGGGAGGTGAGAGTGTCCTCCCTGTCCCCAGCGGCGTCGGGGTACGGGACACTGGGGGTGGCAGGGGGGGACAGGAGGTGATGGTGGGGACACTGGGGGCCAGTGGGGGTGACAGAGGGACACTGAGGGATGGCAGGAGGTGACAGGGAGACCCTGGGTGTGACAGGGGGGTGACAATGTCCCCCCTGTCCCCAGCGGCGTCGGGGTACGGCACCCAGCGCGTGCGCGTCGGCCGCGACGCCATCAAGGACTTCGACTGCTGCTGCCTCTCCCTGCAGCCCTGCCGGGACCCCGTGGTCACGTGAGGGATTAAAATACCCCAAAATCACCCCAAAATACCCCAAAAATACCCCCCAAAACCCCCCGACCATGCCGACCCCGTGGTCACGTGAGGGTTAAATACCCCAAAATACCCCAAAATCACCCAAAATACCCCAAAATACCCCCAAAATCACCCCCCAAAACCCCCCGGCCATGCCGGGACCCTGTGGTCACGTGAGGGACCAAAAACACCCCAAAATACACCAAAATCACCCCAAAAATACCCCAAAACACCCCAAAATCACCCCCCAAAACCCCCCGGCCCTGCCGGGACCCCGTGGTCACGTGAGGGACCAAAATACCCCCAAAATACCCCAAAATCACCCCAAAATACCCCAAAAACACCCCCCAAAACCCCCCAGCCCTGCTGGGACCCCGTGGTCACGTGAGGGACTAAAATACCCCAAAAACACCCCAAAATACCCCCAAACACCCCAAAATACCCCAAAAACACCTCCCAAAACCTCCCAGCCCTGCCAGGACCCCGTGGTCACGTGAGGGATTAAAATACACCCAAATCACCCCAAAACACCCCAAAATACCCCAAAATACCCCAAAATCACCCAAAATACCCCAAAATACCCCAAAATCACCCAAAACATCCCAAAATCACCCCAAAAATACCTCAAAATACCCCAAAATACCCTCAAAACCCCCCAGCCCTGCCGGGACCCCGGGGTCACGTGAGGGACCAAAATACCCCAAAATTACCCCAAAACATTGCTAAGTCACCCCAAAATACACAAAAATACCCAAAAATCACCCCAAAATACCCAAAAATCACCCCAAAAACACCCCCTAAAACCCCCCGGCCCTACCGGGACCCCGTGGTCACGTGAGGGACCAAAACACCCAAAAATCACCCCAAAATACCCCCAAAACACCCCAAAATCACCCAAAACATCCCAAAATCACCCAAAACACCCTAAAATACCCGAAAATCACCCCAAAATACCTAAAAATCACCCCAAAACACCCCAAAATCATTCCCGAAGTCACTGAAAGTCACCCCAAGATCACCCCAAAACACTCGAAAATCACCCCAAAATACCCCAAAATCACCCCAAAATCACCCCAAAACACCCCAAAATCTCTTCAAAATCAACCCAAAATACCCCAAAACACCCCCAAATCGTCCCAAAACAACCCAAATTCACCTCAAAATCACCAAAAATCACCCCAAAATCACCCCAAACCACCCCAAATTCCCCCTTTCACCCCATCCCCCAATTTTGGGTCCCCACCCCCTGAACCCCCCCAACCTGGGGTTTTGGGGTCTCCCCACCCCCATGACCCCCCAAGGTTCTGGGGACCCCCGGACCCCAAAACTCCCAGGACCCCCAAAATTTCTTCCAGGACCCTCCAAATTCCCCTTTCACCCCATCCCCCAATTTTGGGGTCCCCAACCCCTGAGCCCCCAGCCCGGGGTTTTGGGGTCCCCCACCTCACGACCCCCAAAATTTTGGGGACCCCAAAAATTTGGGGACACCCCAGACCCCCCTCAAACCCTTCCATGACCCCAAATTCCCCTTTCACGCCATCCCCCCAAATTTTGGGGTCCCCAACCCCTGAGCCCCCAACCCGGGGTTTTGGGGTCCCCACCCCTACGACCCCCTAAAATTTTGGGGATCCCCAAAATTTGAGGGACCCAGAACCCCTTTCTAGAATTCCCAAAATTCCTCTTCTGTATCTTCCTCTTTGATTTGGGGTCCCCAACCCCTGAGCCCCCAACCCCTGAGCCCCCAGCCCGGGGTTTTGGGGTCCCCTCACCCCGACCCCCAAAATTTTGGGGACCCCTCAAAGCCCCCCAAAATTTGGGAGCCCTCCAAGACCCCATTCCATGACCCCCAAATTCCCTTTCATGTCCTCCTTTTTGATTTGGGTCCCCACCCCCTGAACTCCCCAGCCCGGGGTTTTGGGGTCCCCTCACTCACCACACCTCCCCAAATTTGGGGTCCCCTGACCCCCGTGCCCCCAGCCCCGAGGGGTTCCTGTACGAGCGCGAGGCCATCGTGGGGTTCCTCCTGCACCGCAAGGCCCAGATCGCCCGCGACACCAAGGTGGGATGGGGACCCCAAATTTGGGGGGGGGACCCCAAAATACAGGAGAGGGGACCCCAAAATCCAGGGGAGGGACCCCAAAATTTGGGGGGGGGACCCAAAATACAGGGGGGGAGCCCCAAAATACAGGAGAGGGGACCCCAAATTTGGGGGGGGGGACCCCCAAATCCAGAGGAGGGGAAGCCCTAAAATATAGGGAAGGGGGGACCCCAAATTTGGGGAGGGGAGCCCCAAAATATAGGGGAGGGGGAAGCCCAAAATCCAGGGAAAGGGACCCCAAAATCCAGGGGGGGAACCCCAAAGTCTAGGAGAGAGAACCCCAAATTTGGGGAGGGGGAACCCCAAATCCAGGGTAGGGGACCCCAAAATTTAGGAGGGGGCGGCAAAATTGAGGGGCACCCCCAAAATTAAAGGAGGGGAGGATTTGCAGGGTTGGAAAAGGAAGGGGGTTTAGGGGGATCCTCAAAATTTGGGGAGGGGGGGAATCCCAGAATGCAGGGGAAGGGACCCCAAAATCCAGGGGAGGGGACCCCAAATTTGGGGAGGGGACCCCAAATCCAGGGGAGGGGACCCTGAAATCCTGGGGGGGAACCTGAAATTCCAGGGGAAGGGACCCCAAAATCTGGGGAAGGGGACCTTGAAATCCTAGGGGGGGGACCCTGAATTTGGGGAGGGGAACCCCAAATTTGGGGCGGGGACCCCAAAATCCAGGGGAGGGGGAGCCCTAAAATATAGACAAGGGGAGACCCCAAATTTGGGGAGGGGGGGGCCCAAAATCCAGGGGAGGGGACCCCAAATTTGGGGGGGGAACCCCCAAAATGCAGGGGGGAACCCCAAAATTTGAGGGGAGGGAATCCCAAAATACAGGAGGAGCCCAAATTTGGGGTGGGGGACCCCAAATACAGGGGGGGGAGCCCCAAAATCCAGGGAAAGGGACCCCAAAATCCAGGGAAAGGGGCCTTGAAATCCTGGGGGGGGAACTCCAAAATCCAGGGGAAGGGACCCCAAAATCTAGGGGGGGAACCCTAAAATACAGGGAAGGGACCCCAAAATCCAGGGAGGGGACCCCAAAATCCAGGGAAAGGGGTCTTGAAATCTTGGGGGGGAACCTAAAATCCAGGGGAGGGGAAACTCTAAAATATAGGGAAAGGAGGACCCCGAATTTGGGGAGGGGAACTCCAAAATCCAGGGGAGGGGACCCCAAATTTGGGGGGTGGGACCCCAAAATTAAAGGGGGAACCCCAAAATCCTGGGGAGGGGACCCCAAAATCCAGGGGAGGGGGAGCCCCAAATCCAGGGGAGGGGCCCTAAAATCCTGGGGGGGACCCTGAATTTAGGGAGGGGGGGCCCAAAATCCAGGGGGGGAACCCCAAAATGCAGGGGAGGGGGAGCCCCAAAATCCAGGGGATGGGGGCTCTGAAATCCTGGGGATGGGACCCCAAAATCCAGGGAGGGAACCCCAAAGTCCTGGGGAAGAGGCCTTGAAATCTTGGGGGCAACCCCAAAATCCAGGGGAGGGGGAGCCCCAAAATCCAGGGGAGGGGGAGCCCCAAAATCCAGGGGAGGGGGAACCCCAAAATCCGGGGGAGAGAACCCCAAAATCCAGGGAAAGGGGCCTTGAAATCTTGGGGGAGGGAACCCCAAAATCCAGGGGAGAGAACCCCAAAATCCAGGGGAGGGGGAGCTCCAAAATACAGGGGAGGGGGAGCCCTAAAATATAGAGAAGGGGGGACCCCAAATTTGGGGGGGGGAACCTCAAAATCCAGGGGAGGGAACCCCAAAATCCAGGGGAGGGGGAACCCTAAAATACAGGGAAGGGGGGACCCTGAATTTGGGGAGGGGGACCCTAAAATCCAGGGGAGGGGGAACCGCAAAATCCAGGAGAGGGGACCCCAAATTTGGGGGAGACCCCAAAATTCAGGGGATGGGACCCCAAAATCCAGGGGAGGGGACCCCCAAAATATAGGGAAGGGACCCCAAATTTGGGGGGGACCCCAAAATTCAGGGGATGGGATCCCAAATTTGGGGGGGGGACCCCAAAATACAGGGGGGGAACCCCAAAATACAGGGGAGGGGGAGCCCTAAAATACAGGGGAAGGGACCCCAAAATTTGAGGGGGGGGAGCCCCAAAATACAGGAGAGGGGACCCCAAAATCCAGGGGAGGGAACCCCAAATTTGGGGGGGACCCCAAAATCCAGGGGAGGGGGAACTCCAAAATCCAGGGGACGGGGAGCCCTAAAATATAGACAAGGGGAGACCCCAAATTTGGGGGAACCCCAAAATCCAGGGAGGAGCCCCAAAATCCAGGGAACCCCAAAATCCAGAGAGGACCCCAAAATCCAGGAGAGGGACCCCAAATTTGGGAGAGGGAACCCCAAAATCTGGGGGCAGGGGAACCTAAAATACAGAGAGAGGCGACCCCAAATTGGGGGGAATCCCCAAAATACAGGAGAGAGCCCCAAAATTCAGGGATGGGACCCCAAAATCGGGGAAGGGACCCAAAATCCAGGGGAGGGAACCCCAAAATCCAAGGGAGGAAACCTAATATATAGGAAGGGGACCCTGAATTTGGGGAGGGGCCCAAAATCAGAGGAGGGGTCTCCTGATTTTGGGGAGTCCCCTGATTTTGGGGGTGTCCCTCCAGGCCTACGAGCACCAGTGGGACCTGTTTGGGGGTCCCAGGATTTTGGGGGTCCCAGGATTTTGGGGGTCCCAGGATTTTGGGAGGTTTTGGGGGATATGGGGGGTTTGGGGGTCCCTGAGGGGTCTGGGGGTCCTTGAGGGATTTGGGGGTCCTGGTGGAGGAGAGGGGTTGGGGATCCCTGAGGGTTTTGGGGATCCTGAGGGGTCTGGGGGTCCTTGAGAGATTTGGGGGTCCCTGGAGGATCTGAGGGGTCCCTGAGGGATTTGGGGGTCCTTGAGGGGTTTGGGGGCCCTGAGTTGGTCTGGGGGGTTTGGGGAGTCCCTGGGGGGTTCCTGGGGATCTGAGGGGTCCTTAGGGGGTTGGGGGTCCTGGGGGATCTGAGGGTCCCTGAGGGGTTTGGGGGATCCTTGAGGGGTTTGGGGATCCTTGAGGGATCTGGGGGAGTTTGGGGGTCCCTGGAGGGTCTGAGGGTCCCTGAGAAGTCTGGGGGGTCCCTGAGGGTCTGGGGGTCCCTGATTTTGGGGTGTTCCCCCTCTCCAGGCCTACGGCGCCAACAACACTTTGGGGGCTCAGGATGAGCCCAGGAATTTGGGGAGGGTCTGGGGGGGATCCTGGAGAGATCCTGGGGGTCTGGGGGTGTTTAGGGGAGATCCCCTGATTTTGGGGGTCTCTGATTTTGAGGGTCTCTGATTTTGGGGTGTCCCCTTTTGTCCCCAGCCCCTCGAGTGCCAGCAGGGCTGTTTGGGGGTCCCAGGATTTTGGGGAGGGTCTGGGGGGATCTGGGTGGTCTGGGGGATCCTTGAGGGGTCTGGGGGGTCCTGGGGGTTTGGGGGGATCCTTGAGGGATTTTGGGGGGTTCCTGTGGGGTTTGGGGGATCCCTGAGGGGTCTGGGGGTTTGAGGGTCTTGGAGGGGTTTGGGGGTCCTTGGTGGATTGGGGGGGTCCTGAGGGATCCAGGGGATCCTTGGGAGTCCCTGAGGGAGTCTGGGGGATCCCTGAGGGGTTTGGGGGGGTCACTGAGGGGTCTGGGGTCCCTGATTTTGGGGTGTTCCCCCTCTCCCGGGCCTACGGCGCCAACAACACTTTGGGGGGGCTCAGGATGAGCCAGGAATTTGGGGGAGGGTCTGGGGGGATCTGGAGGATCCCTGGGGAGTCTGGAGGTGTTTAGGGAGGTCCCCTGATTTTGGGGGTCTCTGATTTTGAGGTCTCTGATTTTGGGGTGTCCCCTCTCCCCAGACCTACAAGCACCAGTGGGACCTGTTTGGGGGTCCCAGGATTTTGGGGAGGGTCTGGGGGATCTGGGTGGTCTGGGGGGATCCTTGGGGGGTTTGGAGGGGGTCCTGAGGGGTTTGGGGGATCCTTGAGGGATTTGGGGGTCCTGGGGGTCTGAGGGGTCCCTGAGGGGTTTAGGGATCCTTGGGGGTTCCCTGAGGGTCTGGAGGATCCCTGAGGGTTGGGG